>NW_023665777.1:21440-23636 GCF_001649575.2 Kryptolebias marmoratus | reverse complement strand
TGGACGGTGCAGGAAAGGCGCGAGAGCATAGACTGCGGTCGCCAGAGCTCCCGCGATTGCAAGAGCTCCCGCGGTCGCAAGGCCGGAGCGGCGCTGAGCTGCGAGGGCCGCCAACGCTGCTTGCAGCTTTAATTCTTTTAAGGTTCTTTATGCAAGATATATCTTCCCAGTTCATGTTAAAATCTCCAAAGATAATAGTCTCCCTGTTTAAATTAAATTTTTCAAACCTACCATAAAAACTGCTGTCTGAAGAAGGGGGACAATAAATTACAATAATTGCGAATGACATAACATAATATTTAAACCTAAGCATTCTAAATCATGACCCCTTGAATTTCCTGACACCAAATGCTATTTTTATATGTATGAAGACACCACCACCTTTGGCTCCCAGCCTATCTCTTCTGAACATAGTATATCCAGGGATGTTAAGAGCTGCAGAGGGGGCCTATTTGGGCATATTTAGAGAGCCAAGTCTCAGATAAACAGAGGTAATCCAAATTTGAATTAAGTAACAAATAATTAATTTGATAAATTTTTGACAAAATACTTCTTATATTCAAATGTATACCTAACAGACCTTTGGGCTTTGCACTTGGATCCCAGATCATTTTCAAGTTATTAACAGTTTGAAAAAATGCCCATTTACTGTTTACCCTATGCGCTCCCATGGTGACTGATCAGCCAATCAGGTTGTCCCTTAGCAGAGTTTGTTGTTGTACGACCTGGTCATGTCTTTCTCTTCCAGGCAAGGCCACTGGCAACGCGTTCAGCCTCCCCACAGACTCTCGATCATCCCCGCCACTCGACATTCCCCCCCTGTGGATCCAGCGCCGCATCACACGGCTCGCCAACAGACTTCCACGATTGGACACCACTGTCCTAGGAGCTATGCTGTGTTCAAATATAAGGGTGTCCATGAGTGCACATGGCACCAGGACACCCTAGACCACAGATTGGTGATAGACTTTGTAGCCATGTCATCTGATCTGTGACCATGTTTTAAATACTTGGCTGAAGAGAGGAGCAGAACTGTCAACTGATCACTACACTGTGGTGAATTGGAGTGGGGAAA
The DNA here is from genome assembly GCF_001649575.2 of Kryptolebias marmoratus. Taxonomy (NCBI): domain Eukaryota; kingdom Metazoa; phylum Chordata; class Actinopteri; order Cyprinodontiformes; family Rivulidae; genus Kryptolebias; species Kryptolebias marmoratus. Next base: position 22,561 of record NW_023665777.1, on the reverse strand, counting down.
GATGTCGGACAGACCATGTAGACCCAAACCTGTAGTGACATTTACGTCACCATCAGCACTTTTTACTTTAGCTATAAATCATTAAGGCTTGTGCAAATTTAAGTTTGTGTTAAAGATAAAAATTTATGTTGATCATTATTCCTGTTACATCATTTACAAAATGTGAAAATGTGACCTTCAAAAATGTAATGTTATGCCATTTCTTAAAGGCATAATACCTGTCAAAGTATGCAATTGTTTAACATTTTTTATTTTAATTTATGTGCTCCTAACACAATTTCTACATCATTAAATGATTGTTTGGGGATTAATGAAACTCAAACTCAGTGTTTTTGTAAAAATGGCCTTAAAAAACAACAAATATTCCTTGTCTTTGTTTACAACTAATAGTTGTTGGCAACAAAACCTGACTTCTGATTTTGCTCATTTATCACAAATTATGTGATAGACTTCCGATAGTGAATGATGCACATTTAATGGTTATTTTATCATCGATGTTATAGATATACAAAAACCCTCAAATCAAAAACATTGAATAATTAAGTATTCTGACTTTGTCAGTCCAGCAAAGGATTAACAGACATTTTTAATAAAACCAATTAGATGTAAGAAAACACATTTAGTTAACCCAATAATAATGCAGTACCTGAACCTTCTGTTTGACTTTCAGCACCTCTGAAACACAAACTCTGTCATCAGAACTCTACAGCATCGGGCTGAACACGTCCCCACGAAGACAGAAGGGAAGGAAAAGGAATAGAAACATCAAAGAGCTGTCCAAACATCTGGATGTCCTAACTGGGCTTTTATCAGAGAGGAAATCTACAAAACACACCTCTGAGCAGAACCAGGAGAGGAACAGACGGAGAAACATCCTCATCCCTGATGTTGCTGCAGAACCTGAGGAACTCTGAGGGATGTTCTCCAAACACAACATCCAGGTCCATGTCAGACCCAACAGGACTCTGAGACGGAGGCTGGTCCATCCTGAGGACATGGAGGACAGTCCATACTGAGGACATGGAGCACAGTCCATCCTGAGGACACGGAGGCCGGTCCATCCTGAGGACACGAAGGCCGGTCCATCCTGAGGACACGGAGGCCGGTCCATCCTGAGGACA
>NW_023665777.1:9856-20933 GCF_001649575.2 Kryptolebias marmoratus | reverse complement strand
TATCCTGAGGACACAGAGGCCGGTCTATCCTGAGGACACAGGCTGAGCGGTGTGGTGTCTGTAGGTCAGACCTCCATATTTGAGAAACAAACAGCTTCTCCACAGACGAATGGCTCAACTCTTCAGGACTCAGCTGAGCTCCTGCTACTCAAGGAGAAGGGACACTCTTTGGAGGACCACAGTGTTCAGATGTTGGACAGAGAAGACAGAAGGTTTGAGAGGGGGGTGAAGGAAGACATCTATGTCAAAGAGACAAACCAACTTTAAACAGAGGAGGAGGCCTCAGATTTCAGCTTTCTAAAACCTCCAGTGGAGCATTATCCCCAGTCAGTTTCTCTCCAATCAGGACCTTCATCCATGTGAACCAGAGAGGTCCATCATCTGTGTGTCTGGTTGTGTTGGGACTCAGGACTCCCTGCAGGTCTGATCCCGGGGCAGCTGTTCTGCTCCTGATTCCAGGTTCTGACCCAGATAAACACATCAGTCCCGCTGAAGCTTCATGACTAAAATTCGCTGTTTTTTGAATGGAGTCTGGTGCAGTCTCCAGATACTAGCTCTTCTCTGCTTCAGGACCGAATCTGGACCCAAACGGCCGACACCGGCACCACACCGGCACCACACCGAACCACACCGGCACCACACCGACCCACACCGACCCACGGCTGTGTCAGAGGTCAGGTGACCCGGTTCGGATGCGAAGAGAGGACGTGTCCGATAATGGAAGTTACTAGCTAAATGTTACCGGGAGGCTAAAGGACGCTGCAGGATGAAGTCAACAGAACCGAACCGAACCGAACCGGGACTGAGGAAGACACAGTTACAAAAAACAACAAATCAACCTGAAACATCATATCCTGCTCACCTTGCTATCGCTTCTTTTTCTCCTTTATTTGTTTCTCTTCTTCTTCTTCTTCTTCTTCTTCTTCTTCTTCTTCTTCTTCTTCTCCTTCTTCTTCTTTATTGGCGGTTGGTAAAACAACACATGGTTTCATTACCGCCACCTACTGGTAGGAGTGAGTCAAAACTTAATTTCTTCTCTTTTTCGGTTTATTGGCGGGTGATAAGCAACGTTTTGATGCATTATCTTAGAGGTCCTCAATCCTGGTCCTGGAGGGCCACTGTCCTGCATGTTTTATGTGTTTCTCTGCTTTGACTCTCCTTATTTAAATGACTGAGTGATTAACAGGTTTCTACCGAACCTGAATATCTGCTGAAAAGCAGGGAAACAACTAAAACCTGCAGGATAGAGGCCCTCCAGGACCAGGACTGGGAACCCCTGCATTACCTCCACAAACTGGTGTAAATGTGGACCAAGATGAGCTTCTATTAATTTATAAAGTAGGAAACAAAGAAACTACATTTTCTTTATTAGTTTTGTTTCTTTATGATATCTCAACAGTAAAGAACAGCATTCTGCCCTCGAGTATTTCTCGAAAGGTGTTAAATCAAAACATCTTCTTAAACATCCTGTTTTAACTTCCTTTGCTCTAAATCATATTTTTAATGTCACGATTTGTGGAGAGGCCATCAGACTGGTACCAGGAGCTAAAGTAAAACTTAAAGATTTTACAGGTGTAGACAGGTGTGGCAGGCTGGCCATGGAGACGTACTGAGAGAAGGAAGAGGCTGACGGAGCAGGCGAGAAAGGGAAATAAAACTGAACACAAGAGTTCAAACTGAAAAACTGTTACAAAATAATTTAAAAACAGACTGTGATATTTAAAGCATATTATGACTTTTCAATCAGTACTTAAAAATAAACCTGATCTATATAAAACCTGAAATAATGAACAATAAACTACACTATATTACCAAAAGTATTCACCCGCCTCTCTTCACACAGACATTAACTTCAGCAACATCCCCCTCTTAATCCTCAGGCTTTGACCTGATGTTGGCCCCGTCTCTGCAGCTGTAACAGCTTCAGCTCTTCTGGAGAGGCTTTCCACAGGTTTAGGAGTGTTTATGGGAACTTTTTATCATTCCTCCAGAACAGCATTTGTGAAGTCATACAATGATGTTGTTCTCCTGGCAGCAGCCAAACCCAGACTCGTCCATCAGATTACCGGACAGAGAAGTGTGATTCGTCCCTCCAGAGGACACGTCTCTTCTGCTCCAGAGTCCTGTGGTGGTGGTCTTTACTCCACTGCAGTCGACTCTTTGCTCTTGGTGATAGAAGGCTTGGATGCAGCTGCTTGGCCATGGAAACCCAAACCATGAAGCTCTCTCCTCTCTGTTCCTGAGCTAATCTGAAGGCCTCAGGAAGGTTGGTGACCTCTGTGCTCCTCAGCGTCCTCTGAGCCACTCTGTTGTTTTACATGGCCGACCACTTCATGGTCAAGTTGCTGTCGTTCCCCTTTGTTCTAAGTAAGTAAAATGTTATTTATGTTGTCAGTAAAGCGTCTTTAAAACACATCAGACTGATCTGTAGTTCTGAGGGAGTCTCAGCTGCTTTTATGATCCTGACTTTGTTTCTGTGTGCCAAAACACCAACAACTGCTCTTAAATCTTTCAATCCTTCAACATAATGAGTCTCATTTACCTCCTGGTGTTATAGTTGCCATGTCTGAATCACATATTTTAAATCTTTTCAACAAATTATTATTTTAAAAAATGCTTTAGCTTATTAGACGGAGGCCGGGGGGGTTAGGGCCCCTCACATCCTGGGGCCGGTGTTCTGACTTTCTGTGCTACCCGTCAATCCGACCTACCTTGTGGCAATGATGATGATGATGATCATTTATTTCAGACAGATATTTCACCAACAAAAGACACAACAACAACAAAGACTTTAATATTTCTAAATGTAAATACAGTACCTCAGTATCAACTATACACACTCAATATAAATACACCAATTTTAACTGTGACACATATAAAAAAGAGTGTCAAACTAATTATTCATGTGAAAAGTGTTGCCAGCAGTAAATTGTATTTATAGATGTCTATTTTCATGTATGTATAATAAAAGCTTGTCTGATACTGTATCATTCTGTCTTTCTTCAAGTTAGATATTCTTATAAAGGGTTTTAGGACGTGTGCTACCACGATATTTTATAAAGGTAGAATACTCAAATGATGACACTTGGTGCCACAGAATACCCTACCTTAGTGTTTTTTTTAAGGTAGGGTATTGTTATGAAGACATTAAGTGCATCTATATGTGCTACTTCTGAATTTTATAATGGTAGGATATTTTGATAAAGGGTTTTAGTGCATCTATTTGTGCTACAGCTATATTTTATAAAGGTAGATTATTAAAATGAAGGGATTTGATGCAACGGAATGTGCTACCCTGCATACAAGTGGGATATGCAGATTAAGGATTTTAGTACAACATGAACAATCCTCTAAATTTTATAAAAGGTAGGATATTCTAATAAAGGGATTAGTGCATACTTCTGCGATAGCTTTTCATTTTAAACGGGTAGCATATTCTGATGAAGGAAGTGATTTTTGTAGTTTTAGAAAGGTTTTCGTTGTGGATATAAGTCAGATCGTATCAGATCCCTTGAATCCGGACCGAACCTCCCCGCGGTAATAAAATGTCTGCTCCGTGACGTCACAGGCGGACAGCTGGAGGGGCGGGCCGCTCTCTGATCGGCGCGGTTACGTTACTCCTGTCGGGTTTACAGCAGCCTCCGTGTCCTTCATCACCTTCATCACCATCATCACCATCATCGATCCGCGGCAGGGGCAGCGTGCACGCGCAGTGTCAGACAGAGCTCCTCATCTTCATCCTCTTCATCCTCACCGTCATGTCCGGATCAAAGGAGCACCGCAAAGGCTCGAGCCAGTGGCACGAGTTCTTCTGGAACCCTCGCACGCACGAGCTGCTGGGCCGCACGGCCACGAGCTGGGGTGAGTGCGCGCACACGCGTTTAACCTTCAGTGAATGATGAGAGCCTGTGATGATCTGCTTATTGATGAAACAGCTGATCAGTCAGCTGATCAGTGAAGCTGCTGTCAGACATTAGAGCTTTAAGTGTTTTGAAGCCAACATCAGTTCAAAGAAAATCATTAAATATGTTTATTGTAAAAAATTAAAAAAAAAAAAAAAAAGTTTTTTAAATACTGAACATAGAAGAAACCTCTCGGGTGTTTTCGGCTTTTTCCATGACCCCCCTGATGCGTGACGTCCTCAGAGCCTCTGAGGTTCACAGCATTCAGCCGTTCATCAGTGAGTGGATGAATACAGAACAATATAGTTCCGTTTGTTGGAATTAATCGATCAAACCGGCCAGAAAATACCTCTGAAGTTTCATTGTTTGGCTTCCTGAAAGATAAAAACCTTCCTCAGATTTGGATCCGTCAGCTCCGATGTGGGAGTTACTATCAGAACTCAGGTTTGGATCACTTCAAAGGGAAGCACCGCTCCGACCCTCGTTACTGCAGTGTACTGGCTTCACACCACAGAACAGGACCATTTTCCAGCAGCAGTTCTAACTATTTTTTTTTTTTTTTAAAGACAAATGGAGAGGTGGATATCTCCACAGAGAAGAGAAACAGGAAGTTTTCCTTCAAACAGGAAATGAACGTGCGCTGTCATTAAAGGTCTGAGCTGCTTTCAGGCCGACAGCCTGAGATCAGTCTGTGATTCAGAGGAAAAAATATAAACAATCCATGTGTGATAGTCTGAACCTGCTGCTGATTAGTTTACTCTGATATGAGAGTTTATAAACACTATTCTGGCACTGTCACGTTGTTCAGGAGTTAGCATACGGTTAGCATTGTTAGCATCGGATTAGCATCAGGTTAGCTTCAAGTTAGCAACATTAGCTCTCTCCTGTCAACTTTATGTTGTTTTGCATTGTTGTGTACTGATGTCATGACAACAATCTGGTAATCGGTTCTCACAGTTCCACGTTCCCAATTTGGTTTGTCTTGTCGGCCATGACGGGGCACAGTGCTTGTCATGAATCCAGGATGGCAAATATGCCCCAAGTCAAGTCAAGTCAAATTTATTTATATGGTACTTATTAGCAACAAGGCGGTTCAAAGTGTTTTATAGCATGAAAACACAAAAATACAGTCATCATGAAACATACACAATAATATAAAAAACTAAACTTATCTAAAACATGAGCTAAGATAATCTAAACAAAATAAAAGAGCAAAAGTAAGATAAAGAAATGAAAATCCAAGCTAGGAAATTAGGATACAGAGAGCTAAACTAAACTTATCTAAAACAAGTCATAAAAGGCCAACTAAAGGTGTCAAAAGGCTTAAAAAATCAAATCAAATCACAAATCATCCACTTCAAATTATATTGACTAAAATGCTAAAAATTGTTTATTTTACTTTTAGGTCAGAAAAATGGGTTGTTGCAATGTTGTGTGGATGTGTTTGATTAAATAACATTCAGGAAATGTCAGTTTTTTGGGGTTTTTTTCACCTTTAACTATGGCTGATCAAACATCGGATCAGTAGTTTTATTGATACACCTGATCAGTGATCCAGGAGGATCTCCTCAGACTGATCAGTAGAAGGACAGAAATATAAAAACAGAAAGTTCCTGTAACTATTCCTGCTTTTATTCATGTCTTTATTTCTGTGTGGGCTTCAGGGTTTGATCCAGATGTTTGTTGATGTTTGGGTTTCAGAACTAGGTTTGTTCCAGATGTGTTTTTTTCTGAATGTTAGGGTTAGGGCATGTTGGACTGTCACAATAAAAGCTTTAACAGGAAACAATAACAGGCGTGTTAGACTGTGACATCACACAGGAACAGACACCTTCACACAGGTGACTCAAACATTTCTCTGTGAGCCAGGCAAACAATGACCCTCAGGAGGGAGGGGAGGGAAATTAATCTGCATGTGAGTTTAGTTGTATAAATAAAGCTTTTCTGCAGTTTAAAGCTTAGAACTCCACAGTCTCCAGTTTTTAACTGAAGAAGCTTCCAGGATGAGAAGTGAAATGTCTTCAAACACAGAACAGAACAGTTGGTTTGTTTTTTTAAATGTTTTTAGGACTACCACAGAAACAGGCTGCTGTAGAGTCTCAGTCATCCAGAACATGGTAAATCCAAAAAATGGTTAAAAACAAAAACAACTGGACTTCAGTAGCTGAAGATGTTTCTCTTCTCATCCGATGAACTTTTCAAGTCAGAAACAGAGAGTGTGGAGTTCCAGCCTTTAAAGCTGAGATGTTCTGTAAACTGGATTCACCTGCAGATTAACTCACTCTCCTCACAACAGAGGCTCATTAGGGTCTTTGTTAGCCTGACTCACTGATGGGCCACTCTGGTCACAGAGTGAAACGTTTTCAACTACCAAATAGAAGTCCAGTTGTTTTTGTTTTTAACCTTTTTTGGAATTACCACAGGAAGTTCTGAATTCCTGTTGAGCTTTAGAGAAGAAAGCTGATGGATGTTCAAGTTTCAGGCAGGAGCTGCATTGGTGTCCTTCAACATTTTACTTCTTTATCATTTTAAACATCAAACTGTAAAGATATTCTGGTGTACCGAGCCATAACAGATATTTATGTTTCTTTTGTTGATGAAATGTATCTTTTTAATATCTGTGAATTTAGAACCTGTCTGTAAACCATCAGGATGGTTTTAAACAGGATCTCTGGTCTGGAATAATCCAGATTCTCTCTGAAGACAATATTTCCCATCATGCACCGGGGCTGTTTGGTTGTTACAGACACTGAAGGACACACACTCACGAACACTGAAGAGTGTGTGTTAATCCGGATTTAATACAACAGATGAGTTTGATTGGACCAAAATCTGAACACACACACACATTTGATGGGATTAATGTATTTGTGAGGACGGTGGTCCTTTTAAAGGGACAGTACAACAGTTTACTGAATCTAACAGATGTCACATTCATGTTCTGGTAACAGTCACATGACCAGAGTGAGCACATACACAAACAGGACAACAGAAAAACACAAAAACACAACACACGTAAATAATAACAACAAATACAACAAACTAAAAGCCCTCTTAGTCTGGTTTCAGACTCAGATGCAGACGCAGATGTGGACCCTTGATCGGGTCCACATCTGCAATCAGGTCCAGCTCTGGGTTAGTGTCTGGATTTCAGGACTGATGTGATTCTGTGAGACGATGTAATCTGCAGACAAGTTTGATGATATTAGTTCTAGAGAAGGAAACTTTTAACAGGACCAATCCAAGACTGAAACCTGGTTATATTGTTGTCTATAATGATTATGCTTGTTGTCCACCTGCTGCACCTGGAACATAGTCATACAAAGAAAAAAAAACAGATCCTGGTAATTCTGGGAGAAGGGTTTGGGGTTACTCCTGGGATTAGATTTAGTGAACAGTAATTGTCTTCAGTTGTTTTTTGTTTTTTCCTGGGTTAGGGGTTAAGGGTAAGGTTAGTCCTAGCATTAGCCCTGGTGTTAGAGGTTGGTGAACAGTGGTCATCTAGTTTTACTTACTACAAACAATTAATTGATATTAAACTAGCCCATAATTGTTTCTTGTTTGTTATTAGGACTAATGTTACAATCCCTGGCAGTTCAATATATTAGTAGTTTTAAGTGAGGTTGGAGATTTTTTGGTGGGGTGATTCTGCAGATGACCACCAAATTATCTTTGCACTAGTATGGTTCTGCCTTTGTGCTGAGTGTGTGTGTGTGTGTGTGTGTGTGTGGTTCAGCCAGAGTGTGTGTGTGTGNGCTTCCCTCCCCTGCATCCCTGGCCCGGTGGGCGGGTCCGGGGCCATGGTGGCTGGGACCTGTAGGGCCAGGGGGTGTGGGCAGGGGTGTTGGGGTTTGAGCTACCCATGAGGGCCGGGTTACTTCCAGGTTGACAGAGGGGTTTGGAGGCTGGGGGCGCCTGGTTGGTGCCTGGTTGGTCCCTGGTTGGTCCCTGGGTTCCTGGCTGAGCCGGCAGGTCTTTGGTCCGGGGCTGCTGGCAGTGGGCTCGCCGTTCTAGGCTGGCTCGGGTTCCCCCAGGCAGCCCTCGCTGAATTTCTCTTTATGGTTTTGTGTTTACCTTTTGTCCGCTGAACTTACAGAAACTCAGCAAAAATGTTTTTCTCAGGTTACAACATTAAAGTCAAATTGTGGGGAAGGTCTTCACATGATGAACAAACAAACAAACTGCATAACAAACTGATGGTTTATGAAGTTGTTTCAGGGATCCAGTGAGACTAACATGGGCCTCTCGGGTCACAGTGTCAGAACTTTAAGAGTCTGGGGGCGAACTCTTTTGAGGAAATATTGAATTCTTAAGGAAGGTTTATTTATTTTCATTTTCATAAGTTGTTTGAGAAACAGAAATTATTAAGACGTTTCCAAAAACATTTCCATGATCCATGGATCATCAATTTTTGTTCTTTGGTTACCTGCTGGTTGAAGTAAGTAAACTGTTAGCAGCCAATCAGAGGACAGGATTCTCTGTCGTCAGGGTAACGACTGATTGATAGTTTGTGATAAATCCATAATCAAAAGGCAAAGTCACAGACTGAACAGATTATACCCCCACTTCCTTCATTCATACTGTATGTAGGTCATCATCAGGGGGTGGGGCTTAACACAAAAGGATTACAGAAATAACGTTTAGATTGGGGGGAGGGGGGGTTGGGGGGGGGGTTAATGTGCTAAAGAACCAACTCTGTCTTCTTCCCCCAACCAGGCCTGATCCTGCTCTTCTACCTGATCTTCTACCTGTTCCTAGCAGGGATGTTTGCTCTCACCATGTACATTTTGCTGCTGACACTCGATGATTACAAGCCCACCTGGCAGGACCAGCTGGCCACTCCAGGTGAGAAAACTGACCTATCTGAGCGTCCACATGGACAGACAGGTGGATGGCAGGAAGGTCCAGGTGCTCCTGGTCCTGGTACTATCTAACCTGAATGGTTTAAATGTTCACCTTTTCAACACATCTGAATGTTCCCATACATTAGAACACCTGCAGTGAGGCTCCGCCCACAGACAGTGCAGGGTGGTGATTGGTTACCCAGCTGTTTGCATTTCAGGGATGATGATTCGTCCAAAAGGTGATCAGCTGGAGATCACTTTCTCTGTGTCGGACACTGAGAGCTGGAGCGGCTTCGTCCAGAACCTCAACAACTTCCTGACCCGTAAGAAATCTGTTAATTAGTCAATTATCAATCTTTAAAAATGTGTTGGATTGTCAAACTGTGATTTAAAACACATTAATAATTAAACACTCTGTAGTCTGATTCTTAAATAAAACCTGCTGTTGATGTTGTGTTTCACATTTACCTGTTCATGTCTCGTCTGTGTGTTTCACCTGTTTCTGTCTTTAAACCTCAATGTTTCCGCCTGTATTTTTTTAAACTTATCATTTATATGTTTACTTTTTAACTTGTGTGTGTTTGTGTGCAGCCTACAACGACAGCTATCAGGTTCAGACCAACGATAACTGCCCTCCTGATCAATACTTCATCCAAGAAGACAGTGGAGAGGTAAAGAATTTCTCAATAAGTTTATTGGTTGTGTGTTTTTGTGTGATTGTGACAGGTGTGTGTGTGTGTATGTTATTGAGTGTATTACTGTGATCAGTGTATGTGAGACAGGGGCATGTGTGTTATTATTTAAATACATTAAATTAGGACACACTGTTAAAACAAAGACTATGTTAGAGACAATGGATAGACAAACCGATTTTCTGTTATTGATTGGTTATCAATGATGATTACTGTGAATCCATTTATCTTCTAACACTTATCTTGGTCAGGTTGTGGGGGCAACTCTGATCTTCCTCTCCACATCAATACTATTCAGCTCCTTCTGGAGGATCCCAAGACATTCCCAGGCCAGAGATATATAATCCCTCTAATGAGTTCTGGGTCTGCTCTGCGGCCTCCTCCCAGCAGGATGTGCCCAGAAACCCTCTGAAGGGAGGCATCCATGAGGCATTTTATTCAGATGCCCAAATCATAATAAACCACCAACTCATTTTAAAGCGAAGAAGCAGTAGTTCTTCTTTGAGCTCCTTTGGGATGACCGAGCTCTAAGGCTGAGCCCAACCACACTATGAAGGAAACTCATTTCAACAGAAAACAGCAACACCCTGATTACTGAGGACAAGGCCCTGATTCAACTTCCCCTCCATCCAACCATCAGTTGTGAACAAAACTCCCAGATACTTGAACTCCTCCACTTGAGGCAGAGACTCAGCCCTGACCCGGTGAAACATTCCACAGAACATGAACTGCAAAAAGCGGAAATGAGACCCTAAGGTTCCTAATTCAAAAACTTTTCTCTCTACGACTGTGCCTCGAGATCCTGTCCATGAACACCACAAACAGGGTCAGAGACAAGTGACAGCCCTGGCAGAGTCCAACCCACACTAAGAACAAGCTTGACTTGACAAAAGATGCAGACACAGCTCCGGCTTTGGTTCTACTGGGACCAGATAGCCCTTAAAAGCAATTCTGGCATCCCCACAGAATGCCTCGGGGAATATAGTCAGCAGTGCACCATCAACATTGTTTATGGTGGGGGTGGTGTGCTGCTGACCTCAACTCGGGACGCCGTGGGTCAGTGAGCAGAATACTTCGAAGACCTCCTTAATCCCACCGGCACGTCTTCCAGTGAGAAAGCAGAGCCTGAGGACCTAGGGTTGGGCTCTCCAATCTCTGGTGCTGAGGTCACAGAGGTGGTTAAAAAGCTCCTCAGTGGCAAGGCCCCAGGGGAGGACGAGATTCACCTGGAGTACCTTAATGGTCTAGATGTTGTGGGCCTGTCTTGGTTGACATGACTCTGCAATATTGTGTGGACATCAGGGGCAGTTCCCCTAGATTGGCAGACCGGGGTGGTGGTCCCCTTATTTAAAAAGGGGGGCCGGAGGGTGTGTTCCAACTACAGAGGGATCACACTCTTAAGCCTCCCTGGTAAGGTCTATTTGCGGGTTCTGGAGAGGAGGGTCCGTCCTCGGATTCAGGAAGAGCAGTGTGGTTTTCGTCCTGGCCGTGGAACACTGGACCAGCTCTATACTCTTAGCAGGGTCCTTGAGGGTGCATGGGAGTTCGCCCAAACAGTCTACATGTGTTTTGTGGACTTGGAGAAGACGTTCGGCCGTGTCCCTCGGGGAATCTTGTGGGGGGTGCTCCGGGAGTATGG
>NW_023665777.1:5625-9061 GCF_001649575.2 Kryptolebias marmoratus | reverse complement strand
TGAGGTGTTCCGGGCACGTCCCACCAGGAGGAGGCCCAGAGGAAGACCCAGGACACGCTGGAGGGACTATGTTTCTCTGCTGGCCTGGGAACACCTTGGGATTCCCCCGGAGGAGCTGGCCCAAGTGGCTGGGGAGAGGGAGGTCTGGGTCTCCCTGCTTAGGCTGCTGCCCCCACGACCCGACCCCGGATAAGAGGAAGAAGATGGATGGATGTATGGATGTATGGATGTATGGATGGATGGATGGATGGTATAAGTTGAAGATAAATGGTAAATGGGCTGTACTTATAAAGCACCTCACTAACCAATAAGGCTACTCAAAGCACTTACAACACAATCTGTTCCCTCATTTACCCATCCGCACATGTATGCAGTACTGAATCTCTTCAAAGCTAATCTGAATAAATCATTCTATGGAGACTAATCAGTGCTTTACACTTTGAGCTCTCAACTTCACACACAAGCGTGGGTGTTTTACTTGCTAGAGAGGTGACATTTCACATCCCTCGGCTCGGTCACACACATGTAAACATAACACACTCAGGTGTGGTACCTCCACCTCCATAAATCTGTCTCTGTTCATCTTCAGGTGAGGAACAATCCAAAACGTTCCTGTCAGTTCAACCGCACCATGTTGGGGGAGTGTTCTGGGATGGTAGATCATCTCTATGGTTACAACAAAGGCCAGCCCTGCATCCTTCTGAAACTGAACCGGGTATGTTGACCTCTGACCTCACCCAGTCTGAAGGCTAGTTGTAGGGATCTGGAGTTTTAGCCCCGCCTTGGGGCGGCTCCTCCTGCCCTTCTTTTCACAGGTGATCCAGATCCAGCTAATGAGGACTGCTACTACTTAAGCCTTCAGCTGAGACCAGACCTTCGCTGGAGCATCGAACCTCCTGGGTTAGATTCTCAGCCACAGTTTCTAACCTCTTGTGATTAAGTTACTGATTACGTTCCTTGTGCACCTTGACTTCAGGTTCTTCGCCACGCTACGAGACTACGACTATTACGGATACCTACCTTGGACCTCTGGATACTCACCTGGACAGGATATTGGCTTGTCGACCTCTGGATCACCTATCATCTCCTTCTTCTCCTCCACGCTGCTGGACACCTCCTGGATCTGTAAGGACAAAAATAACATTTAGAAGCCATCGTGCAGTGCTGGGCTGACATTAGGATTGGTACCCGAGACTCACCCTGTTCCTCTTACTTCACAGATCGCTCCACGAACCAATCGCACTGTACATACCTTGGACACCTGTAAATAAATTGCACTTTCCTTCAGCTGTTGTCTCTGTGTCTGGTTTTGGTCTCGCTCTTGGACTAGTTACCCTGCGTTCTTGTCAGAATGCTCCAGCCAAACAATTGTCCTGAGCGACTCCAGATCCAGAACTAGTGAGGTTGTTAGTGTTTAAAATCTACCTTCGCTTCTAGTTGCTTCTGGTATTTTTCCGGATAAGTTTTATGTGGGTTCGGAGAATCGCGTCCAAGATGGCGGACACCTCTCCCTGAACCGAAGGCTCCGAAGCAGCTTCCTTGCTGGCCCGTCATGAGTCTATGATAAATGCACTCTGCAAAAGACAACAGTCAGAAACCGGTCGTTTAGATCAATTAACTATTCTTGCTCAGGAAATCCATCACAAACTTTCATCGTTGGTTCCACCCGCCGCTGAGCCCATTTCCGCTTCCGCTTCCACTGCATCGCCACTTCCGGTACACACTTCCGGACATTTCCGCGAGGTTCCGTCTCCTACTCCTGAACATTTCGCCGGCGAAATCGGTAAGTGTGCTGGTTTTTTGCTGCAATGTTCGCTGGTTTTTGCTCGTGCTCCTCAATCTTTCATTGATGATGCATCTAAAATATCGTATATCATTGGGTTACTTCGGGACAAGGCACTAAGGTGGGCCGAAGCTAAATATAGCTTTCGAGCTATTCGGCTAACACCTTTCGATCAGTTCATTGAAGATTTTGAGCAAACTTTTGGCACCCGCTTCAATGAAACTGAAATGACACAAAAATTATGGAATCTGAGGCAAGGACAGCGTTTAGTAGCACAATTTGCTATTGATTTTCGTACCTTAGCCGCAACCTCTAGGTGGAATGAGCCCGCATTAAAAGGGGTGTTTATTCATGCACTTCAAGAGTCAATCAAGGATCAGTTAGCTGGTTGGGATGAACCACGCTCCCTCGATGAGTTAATCGCTTTGTCCATCAGATTAGACAACCATCTGCGGGAGAGACAACGGGAGAAAAATAGTCGATCGAGTAGGTCGGAGCAAGGCACCATAAGTGCTGCAATAGAGCCAGGAACTAGAGAAAGTGAAAGTGAACCCATGCAGGTGGGAAGAGTTAGACTCACCCCAGAGGAGAGACTTAGGCGCTTGGAGTCTAGAGAATGTTTTTATTGTGGAGAGAAAAATCATTTTCGGGCTAGGTGTCCTTTGTTAAAAGGCCAGACTGACTAGGTGACCGTGGGGTACTAGTGGGTAGTCTTGCGCAACCCCTCGGATCCCGATTATTCGTCCATGCCACTGTTATTAACCAGCAGACCAAGCTACCTATACATGCATTAATCGATTCCGGTGCTGAACAAAATCTTATTTCTCACGATTTAGTCAAACAATTGCAGCTAAAAACGGTACAATTATCCACACCTCTCCCTGTTATGGATATTTCTGGTCAGGTCATCACCCGAATCGAGTTAAAGGTTCCTCAACTTCATGTTCTCACATCTGGTAACCACAGAGAGACAGCTGATTTTCTAGTGTTTTCCGCCCCATCGTCCCAGTTAATCTTAGGTTTTCCTTGGTTACAGCGACACAACTCGATCATTAACTGGACGGAAAAAAGAATCGACTCACGGAGCCCCTTTTGTTTACAACACTGTCTGCAATCTGCGCTACCATCCCCAAGCAACAAAGATGTGTCCGAGGTTAAAACGGATCTCACCAAGGTGCCTACTGAATACCATGACCTGGCAGCAGTTTTCAGTAAGGCTAGGGCCTTGTCCTTACCACCTCACAGACCGTACGACTGTGCCATTGAGTTACGGCCTGGAGAACCTTTACCAGCTAGTCGGCTGTTTAATCTCTCGGGCCCTGAACGTGATTCAATGAAGACCTATATTGAGGATTCACTCGCTTCTGGAATCATACGGCCATCTACGTCTCCAGTGGGCGCAGGCTTCTTTTTCGTGGAAAAGAAGGACAAGAGCCTGCGTCCCTGTATCGACTACCGAGGGTTAAATCAGATCACGATTAAAAATAAATATCCACTTCCGTTAATCAATTCAGTCCACCAACAACTCCATGCAGCCAAGATTTTCACAAAGTTGGACCTCCGTAACGCTTACCATTTGGTAAGGATCCGGGAGGGGGACGAATGGAAAACAGCATTTAAGACCCCTCTCGGACACTTCGAATACCTGGTCAT
>NW_023665777.1:0-3302 GCF_001649575.2 Kryptolebias marmoratus | reverse complement strand
CCTTGGGGCGGCTCCTCCTGCCCTTCTTTTCACAGGTGATCCAGATCCAGCTAATGAGGACTGCTACTATTTAAGCCTTCAGCTGAGACCAGACCTTCGCTGGAGCATCGAACCTCCTGGGTTAGATTCTCAGCCACAGTTTCTAACCTATTGTGATTAAGTTACTGATTACGTTCTTTGTGCACCTTGACTTCAGGTTCTTCGCCACGCTACGAGACTACGACTATTACGGATACCTACCTTGGACCTCGGGATACTCACCTGGACAGGATACTGGCTTGTCGACCTCTGGATCACCTATCATCTCCTTCTTCTCCTCCACGCTGCTGGACACCTCCTGGATCTGTAAGGACAAAAATAACATTTAGAAGCCATCGTGCAGTGCTGGGCTGACATTAGGATTGGTACCCGAGACTCACCCTGTTCCTCTTACTTCACAGATCGCTCCACGAACCAATCGCACTGTACATACCTTGGACACCTGTAAATAAATTGCACTTTCCTTCAGCTGTTGTCTCTGTGTCTGGTTTTGGTCTCGCTCTTGGACTAGTTACCCTGCGTTCTTGTCACTAGTAAACACCAACAGTATTTGTCATAATTACAGTCACGGGAAAAAGAAAGTTCCCTCACTTTCAGTTCTATGGATCTGTGTTTCAAGACATAATAAAAACTGATCTGGTCTTTACCAGGTTCTAAAATTATTAAGATCTAACCTCAAACAAACAAAAACACAACAGATTCTATTAATCCATGTTCATGACAGAACAGTTAGAAAAAGACTGAACAAGTCTGGTTTGTTTGGAAGAGCTGCAGGAGAAAACGTATTCTCTAAAACAACATGGCAGCTCGACTTAGGTTTGGAAAGTTTCATCTGAAGAAACCACAAGACTTCTGGAACAATGAGACCACAGGATGGATGTTTAGATGCTTTCACTCAGTCTTTTAAGAATCATTGTTCAATTATTTTAGATAAAGTGGTGCCCTTTAAATTAAACTCTTTATTTTATAAGAAGCTTTCTCCTTGGATAAATGTATCTATTCAGAATTTGAGGAGAAACTGTGATATGATTGGTTGTTTATGGAAAGCAAATTAAACAGTTAATTGGTGTTTTAGGTCCTCCTGTCCAGTCCAGCCTCTGAAACCTGGGGGTCAGATATTGATTGTGTGATGTCTTTAGAGCAACACAGATTCTACTTCTTCTTATTATTATTCTTGTCCCAGCTGTTCTCTTTTCAGGGGTCTCCACAGAGAGTCCTTGTCTTCTGTGTCCTCTGTCCTCTCTAACTGCATCCATATCTGTCCTCTTTGTCTCTAACATCCTTCTGTCCCTCCTCTGGACATGTCCAAACCGTCTCAGTCTTTGTCTCCCAGTCCTTCAACCTTCGACCTCTGAGGACCTCATTCCTGATCCTGTCCATCCTCGTCCCTCCCAAGGAGAACCTCAACATCTTCAGCTCTGACACTTTCTGTTCTGTCTCCTGTCCTTTTGTCCATCCCACTGTCTCCAAACCAGACAACATGGCTGCTCTCACCACTGTCTGTAAACCTTTCCTTTGACCTTTGAGCTTTGCTGCCACCCTTTTGTCACAAATCTCTCCTGAAGCTTTTCTCCATCCACTCCATCCTGCCTGGACTCTCTTCTTCACCTCTTTACCTCACTCCCTGTCCTCCTGGACAGTGGACCCTAAGTCCTTGAAGTCCTATACCTTTGTGACCTCTGACCTTGTAGCCTCACTGTTCCACCTGCCTCCCTCTCATTCACACACAGGTACTCTGTCTTCATCTCTCCACCTCTCCAGGTTCTCCTCCACCTGTTCCCTGTTCTCCCCACAGATCATGATGTCTTCTGCAGACATCATAGTCCACGGGGATTCCTGCCTGTCCTCAGCTGTTAATTTGTCCATCACCAGAGAAAACAAGGAGCTCAGAGCTGATCCATGATGCTGTCCCACCTCCTCTTTGAAGCTTTCTGTCCCTCTTACAGCACACCTTACCACTGTCCTGCTGTCCTCATACATGTCCTGCTGTTCTCATACATGTCCTGCTGTCCTCATACATGTCCTGCTGTCCTCATACATGCACTGCTGTCCTCGTACATCCCCTGCTGTCCTCACACATGTCCTGCTGTCCTCATCCAGACTGAAACCTGTTTTTGTTTGTCTGCAGGTGATCGGGACGTTACCTGGGAAGGATGGACAGTCTCCTTCTGTCACCTGTGGAGCAAAGGTCTGAGTCTGTCAGGATGATTACAGTCATCCTTCTGTCTATCCACATGTCTGAGTCTGTCTCATCTGTCTAATTCTGGATATGTCCACATGTTTGAGTCTGTCTCATCCGTCTAATTCTGGATATGTCCACATGTCTGAGTCTGTCTCATCCGTCTAATTCTGGATATGTCCACATGTCCATCTTCACGCCATGTGTCTGTCTTCAGCCTTACAAACTGAGGACAGATGAGTGGGTAAGATCTGTAGAACAGGAAAAGGCTCTAGAAGCAGTTCATGTTTTTCTGCATCTGATCCGTGGTTCCCAACCTTTTCTGGACTTCATTTCTTCTCTTATGGTTTAAATTGTTGCATAAAGCAGCAAACAGAAGCTTCAGACGGTTTCACCTGCTTTAAACCTCAGATCTAACATTTCTCTGAGCTGCAGTTTGCTTCATTCAGGACGCAACATCTGAGTGCTGCTCTTATTGTGGAGTCATGTTCACAGGAAATGATGTTTTAATTCAAAATGCATCAGTCTGTTCATACAAACATGTTTTTATTTTAGTTAACAGTCAGCTCTGGGTGTAACTGCAGCATTTGATCAATGAAACTTCTGATAAACATTTAGAGAATGAAGGTCTAATGTTCCTTTAGGAGGACAGGTTCACAGGTGGCTGCAGAACATAGACCATAAAAACACATCAACAGTTCCACAATAAACGAGAAGAACTCAGAGAGCACAAACCTCCGCCAAGGCCAGTGTCATTAAAAAATAGTCCAATCAAATCACCACTAAAATTAATTTACTGGTTTGTTGTAACAAGAACTCCAACATTTCCTGAAAATTTCATCCAAATCTGTTCCTCAGTTTTAAAGTTCTCAAACAGAGCAACAGAACAGAACCTCCTTGGCAGAGGTAATTATTATATATTAGTTTGTACATCTGTAAAAAATACTGTCAGTCTCTGTGGCATTAAAGCCTCATGCCCCCCTGAGCTCTTTACCCCCCCCCCACACACACACACACACACACACACACACCCCACACACACACAGGGAAGGCCAGGGTTAGGCCCATCTGTAGGGTTAGGGTT
>NW_023665776.1:62767-63723 GCF_001649575.2 Kryptolebias marmoratus | reverse complement strand
GGTGAGTGTGAGGTGTGTGTGAGAGGGGTGAGTGTGAGGTGTGTGGTGAGTGTGAGGTGTGAGTGGTGAGTGTGTGTGTGTGAGGGGTGAGTGTGAGGTGTGTGAGGTGTGTGTGTGTGTGTGGGGGGGGGTCTCAGCCCGACACAAAAGACATCTTGTCCCAGTTTAATTAAGTAGACCCCCCCCCCACACACACACACACACACACCCTCTCACACACACACACAGGTGAGCTGCTCTAACCTGCAGGTGTTCTGATAATAACAGCTGTTTACTGTGGCTTAAAGACTGAACAAGTTCTACAGACATCTGACCCACAATCAAGACCTGATCGAGACCTGATCGAGAACTGATCGAGACCTGATCGACACCTGATCGAGAACTGATCGAGACCTGATCGACACCTGATCGAGAACTGATCGAGACCTGATCGAGAACTGATCGAGACCTGATCGAGAACTGATCGAGACCTGATCGAGACCTGATCGAGAACTGATCGAGAACTGATCGAGACCTGATCGAGACCTGATCGAGAACTGATCGAGAACTGATCGAGACCTGATCGAGAACTCATCGAGACCTGATCGAGAACTGATCAAGACCTGATCGAGAACTCATTGAGAACTCATCGAGAACTGATCGAGAACTGATCAGTTGGTTTTTACATTAGGTCATAAAAATAAACATCAAACATCCATCAGTTTAGAGCAGTGTTTCTCAACCTTTTTTGGGCCAGCGCCCCCCTATCCATTATCAAGGCCTCTTACCGCCCCCCTCCCACTCTCCACCTTTTTTTTTTGCGTTTTTACGTGAATAAATTGTTTTTATTCATGGACTTATATAATACCTGATCTTGGGTATGGCCCATCAGAACATCTCTGTGGGTCATTCTCCACCATGTACTGCTTCAATGAGCCCCCCACCTACTGTGGTGAAGGCCATTCAGATGGATCTTC
>NW_023665776.1:53774-60856 GCF_001649575.2 Kryptolebias marmoratus | reverse complement strand
AATGTTTTAGGCCACAATATTTTTGCAAGTAGTTCAAAGTTTAAACTGATATTGTTGTGAATCTTTTGTGTAAACTTTACCTTCAAGCAAACGCCCCCCAAAAGAATATCAACGCCCCCCTTTTGAAAATATTGCTGCCAGCGCCCCCTGTCATCCTCTCAACGCCCCCCAGGGGGCGTTACCGCCCCCGTTGAGAAACGCTAGTTTAGACAAACCTGGACCCAGACCCAGTCTCTGGACCCAGTCTCCGGACTCAGACACAGACCCAGGACCCAGCCCCAGACCCTGGACCCAGTCTCTGGACTCAGACCCAGTCTCCGGACTCAGACCCTGGACCCAGACCCTGACCCAGCCCCAGGATCTCGGCTCACCTGGTACTGGTGCAGTCTCGGTACAGGGTATCGAAGTCGGTTCTGCGGATCAGCTTGCAGCGGTTGACTCCGGGCTGGATGGCTCCGAGTCCCCGGAGGACCCGGACCTGCTCCACGGAGCAGACCTGAGGGGTGATGCGGAGCCGCTTCAGCTTGCTGTGGACCGTGTGGAGCCCCCCCACGAGCTGCGTCAGGAACAGCCGGAACACCTGAGGGAGGCACAGCAGCTCCGACCCGTCCGAACCGAACGAGGCCACCTTCGCTCCGTGCACCTCCACCAGGCGGCACTGCGCGTGCGCAGCCACGTGCGGAACTCTGCCTCTTAGGACCGGGAGGTTCGGGGAGTCGGTCCGGTTCGGAGCGCTGTGAGGCGGGTCAGAGAGGAAGAAAGGCTCGGTGGGAGGTGGGGAGCCCGGCATGTCGGAGCAGAAACCACCGAAGAAGAAAGTGATGAGGAAGAAGAGGCTGTTTCTGATCTTCAGCGGTGATCCAACAGCCAATCAGAAGGAGGCACCGCAGACGGACAGGAACCTGATTGGCTGAAGGGGTAAGGGGCGTGGTTTCTGAAGCGTCATCCTTCATCTGATTTTTTGAGTTTTTACTTTTTCAATCAAATTTAGTTTTTACAATAAAACTGTTTTTTGTATAAATAAAACAAACAATAAAAAACAACAGTGAAAGATAAACTTCAGTTTATTATTAAGTAATTGATTTATTTTGTTCTTTATTTTTCACGAGGTCACTTTAATTAGATGGACTTTCACATTAAGAGCTCGCCTTCAAATTAAAAGCATCAGGGCAGATAAATGACCCAAAAGTGATCCGGACTCTGGACCACGGTCCTCAGTTCTGACCCAGGTTCTGATCCGGATCATGTTACATCTGACCCAAATGTAAATTAAACATTTACAGAACATCAGGGTTCTGATGGGATCCAGTGGTTCTGATCGATCGGTGGTTGAAAGAAGAAAAACGTCACGTGACCGTGGTTAACTGTAAAAACATGGCTGCCGAGGACCTGCCGTCTGAATTTGATGTCGTCATTCTGGGCACAGGTAAACCCTCACCTGGGTTTTTTATCACTGCTTCAAACGCGGTTCGTGTGTCGGAATGTGCACTGACTCGGTTCGGTCCAAAACATTCCGGTCTGTGCCTTTAAACTGCGCCAGGAGCTGCTGTTAGCCTGGGCGTTAGCTCGAGGCTAACAGGTCATGTATTTTCAATGGCAGCGGCTAGCAGCTAACGGTCAGGCTTTGAACCGTCCGAGCTGTGATGACGGGCTGTTGGTGTTAGCATCAGAGCTAACAGCGAACATTAGCTTTGTTTATCACGTGACTCTGAAACCAGTTAGCTCTGAGGCTAACGATGCTAACTACTGATCAGTTGTGTCCAACAGGAGGAAATGAGTGAATCTGAATGTTTTCCAATCAATAATCAAAGTCATCGTGACGTTCAACAGAAACCTTAAAGTTGACCAATCAGAGGTCAGGAACAGGACCAATCAGCTGGTCTTCTTCAG
Organism: Kryptolebias marmoratus; assembly: GCF_001649575.2. Taxonomy (NCBI): domain Eukaryota; kingdom Metazoa; phylum Chordata; class Actinopteri; order Cyprinodontiformes; family Rivulidae; genus Kryptolebias; species Kryptolebias marmoratus. Next base: position 58,966 of record NW_023665776.1, on the reverse strand, counting down.
ATTTATATTTTATGTTATTGATCAGCTGATCATTAAATTATTACAGCCCTGGTTCTTCTGAGCTGCTCATCAAAGAGCAGAGAACCAGATTGGTTCTGGAACAACAGAACCGGGTTTATGGCCCGGTGGTGTAGACGCCATCACGGTACCTGTTTGGATCCTGAATCTGGTTCTTGTTGGGTTCTGTCTCTCTGGGTCAGACGGTTCTGGTGCTGCTCCAACACTTGCAGGTGTGTTCAGATCATTGTTCTTTAGGTAGACAGAAGAAGAAGAAGAGGAGGAGGACTGGACGACTTTATGATAAAAACACGAGTTCCTCCTGTTCTTCATGGGAGCCTCAGACCGTCTGAACGTTCCTCCCCCTCAGTGAAGAACCGGACTCTTAATCTCCTGATGACGGAGGATCTCTGGGTTCCAGGAACTAAACAACCCCGGGAGTGTTCAGGCAGTAGCTGTGAGAGAACCCGTTTTTGTCCCGTTCTGCAGGGAGTTCCTGGAGAACATCTGGTTAAAATGTTCACACGGCTCTTCCTGCTTCCTGCCTCTGTTCTCTTGTGATGTTCTCCTGGCTTTGCTGCTCTCTTCAGGTGGAGTGTCTCGTCGGTTGCAGGTGTTGATTATTAGTTACTGATTTGTCTTCAGGTCTTGCTGAGTCGGTGGTTGCAGCTGCCTGTTCAAGAGTCGGACAGAGAGTTCTTCACCTGGACAGGTGAGCACTTATCCGTCAGTGATTGGTGAAAAACACGTGAGGTTAAAACATGTTGAGATGGCAGCTTCCTGTTTGTGTTTTCAGGAGGAGTTATTACGCCGCCAACTGGGCCAGCTTCACCTTCAACGGTCTGCTCACCTGGATCCAGGAGCAGAATGTGAGCTGATCGATTATTGATCCACAGGTTATTGATCAGAGGGGGATTTTCACTCACTCACCTGTGTGTGTTGGTAGGAGGAGTCTCAGACAGAGGAGGTCAGGGATTGGTCTAGCCTGTTAGAGGAAGGGGAGGAGTTATTACACCTGTCAGATACAGACTCCGCCTCCATCACTAACCTGCAGGTGTTCTGCTACACCAAGTAAGCTCCGCCCCCAATCAATAAGTTTGTCTGCTGTAACGTTCTTGGAGGTGTTTACCTGTTTGTTCCGATGTTCACCTGTTTGTTCCGATGTTTACCTGTTTGTTCCGATGTTTACCTGTTTGTTCCGATGTTTACCTGTTTGTTCCGATGTTCACCTGTTTGTTCCGATGTTCACCTGTTTGTTCCGATGTTCACCTGTTTGTTCCGATGTTCACCTGTTTGTTCCGATGTTTATTTACTTTATTACATGAAACTGTGTATTATTGCATTTTATTCTCAGAAGAAATAACTTGATTTATTGCAGAGGAAACTCACCTGCAGCTGACATGATAGTTTTTGATGACATCATTAAGATTTCTTCTTCTGTAGTGAGGAAGACGAGGAGGAGGAAGCTGAGAGTGCTGATCCTTTAAATACCACAGAAGAAGAAAAACCAGCTGCTGAAGATGCTGTTAACGAATCCTCTGAGACAGAATCTGCAGGTTTGAATCCTGATAAACATTCTTTATTTTTAGATCAATAACTGTTGATGATGATGATGATGATGGAAACTCTTCACAGAGTCAAAGGATGAAGAACCAGCAGGTGCAGAGGAAGAGGAGCAGGTGAGGAAGAGTTCAGTCATGATGTTTTCATCAGGTCTGACTTTCAGACTGTAACTTTTCTCAACCAATCACAGGCTGCCCAGACCCCGGGGGAGGAGCCAGAGGCAGCTCGGCCACACCCCTCTGCTGCTCAGAGCCAATCAGAGCCAACCAGGAAGAAGCTCAGCTATGCTCAGCTGGTGAAGGAAGGACGCAGGTTCAACATCGACCTGGTTTCCAAGGTAACAGAGGCTGTGATGTCAGAACAACAATAAAACAAACAAACAAACAAAACTCATCCAGGACCTCTTCCTCCTCCTCTTCCTCAGCTCCTGTTCTCTCGCGGCTCATTAGTTGATCTGCTCATCAAATCAAACGTCAGCCGCTACGCCGAGTTCAAGAACGTCACCAGAATTCTCACCTATCGCCATGGCAACATGGAGCAGGTCTATGATCCTCCGCGTCTCACCTGTCTATCTCACCTGTCCTTGACCTACCTGTCTGCTCTTAGCATTGTCATGTTTTAGATTATTTAGCCTTCCTGTACACTTAGCTTAGTTACTGTACAATTAGTTATCATATTCACTGTTAGCTAAAATATTCGTGCCTTGGTTTAGTAATATCATGTTTTAGTAGTTTAGTTATCCTGTACCTTGTTAGCATTGTCATGTTTTAGCTTAGTTATCTTGTCATGTTCTGTAACTCTGTCTGTAATTTTGTTCTTGTGTTGTNGAAGCACTTTGAGTCGCCTTGTGCTGAAAAGTGCTATATAAATAAATGTACCTACCTAACAGGTGCCTTGCAGCAGAGCAGATGTGTTTGCAAGTCGTCAGCTGTTGGTGGTTGAAAAGAGGAAGTTGATGCGTTTCCTGAATTCCTGTATGGAGGAGACGGAGGAGCAACAAGGTGAGACTCACCTGTGGACCTGATGACATCATCAGGAGGTTTCAAAATAAAAGCAGGTCTTTGGACCTGATGACTTTGAGGTTCTGTTCAGCTTATTAAAACACAAAGTGTTTTGTTTTGAAAGCATCCAGTAAGTCTGTTTTTACTGGTTCTGATTGGTCCAAATGGAACCCAGGGTTCTGATGTTGGTGGGACATGGATTAGACGTTTCCCCTTCCGTCCTCGAGGCTTCCTGAGGCCCGTTTACACAGAGCCGGATTCAGACGGTCGGATTATCTGACACTGAAAGGGTTTGAAACCTTTCAGAGCCATTTTAATCTGAAACCTCTTCCTTCAGACCCCAGAGCACTTCAACCTCACACATTGTAGCCACAGGCTGACAGAGGTGAGGCGGCCATCACGCCGGCGCCACCACCAGGAGGCGAGGCCGGTGGAGTGTCTCGCCCAAGGACACTTCAGCTGAGGCGGACAGAGCGGGGGTTTGAACCGCCCCACCTGGTCCTCCTTGAGGAGCAGGAGCTCAGCTGAGGAGCTGCTCTCCTGTGGAGAAGCTGTTTGGTTTCTCCAATATGGCGGTCTGACCAGTTTTGACAGAGAAGACGTGGTCAAACGAGATGAACCAACTTCAGGAAAGCCACAAACAAGGAGATGAAGAAGCTTTTATCCGGCAGCCGTCAGGACATTAAATGCTACCGAGCACCTCAGCATTCATCGTTTCATGTGACTCCTAATATTTACACATCATGACACTTTAGGGCATTGTGGGTAACGAAGTCCTCTTTGTTCCTCCTCACAGCCTACAACGGTCGACCCTATTTGGACTTCCTGCGGGACCAGCAGCTTGGGGACAACCTACAGCACTTCTTGTTGCACTCCATCGCCATGGTAACAGAGGACACACCCACTGAGGAGGGACTGGCCTCAACACGTCACTTCCTGCGCTGCCTGGGCCGCTACGGCAACACGCCCTTCCTGTTTCCTGTGTACGGCCTGGGAGAGATTCCTCAGTGTTTCTGCAGGTAAAAGCCCGTCTGCGACCCAGTGGTTCTGGTTCTGATGGTACCAGTACTGTGTGAGGTCCACTTCCCTCCAGCCTGAAGCTCTCCTCAGACAAATGAGCCTGTTGCCATGGAGACATACTAATGAGGAGGCGCGCCCCGGGGCCCACTGAGAGGATATTAGTGCTGTCAGAAAGCAGATTAACTTTAATGAAGATGATGGAAGTTTCAGAACATCAAAGGTTTTACTTTGAAAATCTTTCTGAAACATTTCCTGTTTAATCTTGAAGCAGAAAACAGACAAAACACAGAAGACCTGCAGATGAAACGTGTTTCTGAACGCCTCACTGTGACCTCTGACCCTGTCTTTGTGCCACAAACTGATTGAGAAACCAAGCGTGTGAGGGGTGAAAGGTCATGAAAGGTTCCCTGAGTGTGTTCTCATCGTTTTCTGTGTGAGAGAACTGTAATCATCACATGATGACAGACTGGGAGGAGGAGAGGCCACGCACACGTGCACGCACACACACACACACACACACACACAGATCAGCTGAGCATGGTGACCTTTTCCTCAGTGGAAATCTAATTAGAGCAGTGCCATTATTAAAAACCTCGTTAACACGGTTATTAAAGGCTGGGGGAGGGGCTAGACATACAGCTGGCTCTGATTGGCTGAGACACATGTCACTCAAACGTGGTTCTCTTTAATCTCTGCTGGAAGTTTTATTGTGAAATCCTGATGTCAGAACTGAACAGGTTTTTAATTCTAATTAAAAAAGGTGAGGAACATGTTTTAACAGTCATGGTAGAACCCAACAGAACTCATCAGAACCCAGCAGAACCCATCAGAACCCACCAGAACCCATCAGAACTCATCAGAACCCACCAGAACCCATCAGAACTCATCAGAACCCACCAGAACCCATCAGAACCCAACAGAAACCATCAGAACCCAACAGAACCCACCAGAACCCATCAGAACTCATCAGAACCCACCAGAACCCATCAGAACCCAACAGAAACCATCAGAACCCATCAGAACCCAACAGAACCCACCAGAACCCATCAGAACCCATCAGAACAGTCTGTGGTTCCTTACAGATGTTGTTTTCCTGCAGACTCACCTGTTTGTTGTTGCAGGATGTGTGCTGTGTTCGGGGGGACTTACTGTTTGAGACACTCTGTCCACTGTCTGATCGTGGACCGAGACACCAACAGGTACGATGCTGCTCACACCGGAGTGTGTGTGTGTGTGTGTGTGTGTGTGTGGGGGGGTTCTGCTGCTGGCTGGGTTTTAAACAGATTATTAACATGTCTGAATGTCCTCCTCGTTAATAATCCGTCTCATTTTCACCTTTAAAGGTTAAATAAATAATAACAGTCCTCGCGCTCTGATTGATCGTTCAGGCCGTCATGGCAACCGTCTCTTTCTGTGACCTTCTGAGCCATGATTGGACAAGAATTTATGACCAGTAAAATATTCCATTTATGGAGAGGAAATGAAGCGCATAATGTGAGGTTCTGTTCTTCATCACCTCCTGTCTGATGGATGGACCAGGGAGGGGTTCTGCAGGGGTCGGGGAGTGGGTTCTGCAGGGGTCGGGGAGTGGGTTCTGCAGGGGTCGGGGAG
>NW_023665776.1:43024-52693 GCF_001649575.2 Kryptolebias marmoratus | reverse complement strand
GAGTGGGTTCTGCAGGGGTCAGGGAGGGGTTCTGCAGGGGTCGGTGAGTGGGTTCTGCAGGGGTTGGGGAGTGGGTTCTGCAGGGGTCGGGGAGGGGTTCTGCAGGGGTCAGGGAGTGGGTTCTGCAGGGGTCAGCTTCAGGGGGTTTTCAGGTCATTTTAAGCTGCTTGGATCAGTTTTTGGTTCTGGAATCATCGTCTTTCAGCCCCAGCAGTGATTGACATTAATGTGGGCGGGGCTTTCCTGGAGGTACAGGTGAAACGTGGACAAACTGTCGGCGCAGAGAGACGTTTCTGACCTTTAGCTGTGTAAACATCTGTGTAAACATCAGGTGGGATTCTGACCTCACCTGTGAACAGGTGTGTTTGTGACATCAGCGTCTCCTCTGCTCCTGGTTTAGGTGTAGGGCTGTGATTGACAGCCGGGGACAGCGAATCAGCTGCAGCCATTTTGTGGTGGAGGACGGCTGCGTGGGTTCAGACAGGAAGAAGATGGCCACGCCTCCCAGGTCAGATTCCACCAATCAGAAAGAAGCTGTTGTAATTACTGCTCCTTTAGCTCCACCTCCCCTGGGTTTATCCTCAGGGGACATCATAATAAATCTCTGTGTTCAGGTTCTTGAGTCGAGCGGTTCTGATCACAGACGCCTCGGTTCTGCCTGGAGAATCGGACCAGCAGGTAAATCTACCTGACAGGTTGCTGCAGGTGACGGACGTCAACAGGTAACGGTCTGTCTTCACAGGTTTCCATGGTAACGGTTCCTCCAGCAGCAGCCGGCGGTCCAACTGTGAAGATGGTGGAGCTGTGTTCGTCCACGATGACCTGCGTTCCAGGAACCTGTGAGTTCTGATCGGACCCCAGGTCCGGTTCTGTAGACAGGTTCTGTCAGTGATGTCAGCAGGTCATGTGATCTCTGACAGGAGGAGCGTCATCACCTCCTCCTCCTCTGCTAATGTAAACCTAAATAACAATCTAAATTAAAAAAATAATCAATTTAAATAAAAACATTAAAATTAGAAACAATCGATCAAATTTAAGGAAAACAATAAAATCGCCTCTGATCCCAACAGGAAGTTTAAAACTGGACTTCCTGTTTCCTGGATCTGTTGCCATGGAAACGGCTGCATCAGCTGAAGTGTTTCTGTCTCTGTTCAGATCTGGTTCACCTCACCTGTCAGTCAACTGGCTCCGCCCACCAGGACCTGTCGCCAGTGGTGACCATGATGTTCCGCACGACGGAGTCAGAGGAGCCCGGTAACGAGCGTGCAAGCACACACACGCACGGAAACAGAGACACCACATGAACAGAGACACAGACACACACACACCACCCCGACTTTAATAGTTACTCGTCTTCCTCAGAGTTGAGGTTTTATTTCTGATCAGCTGACAGATGATAGACGCGGCGTCACATCTGCTCTTCGGGCCGTTCACTTTCTTCTTCTGTGGTTTAATTACAAGCGGAGCATCAGCATCATGTTTGTTTATTCAGGCCCCGCCCCTTTGTTTACAGATGGCCGCCCATTTGTCCTCTGGTGTTTCTACTTCAACATGGCTGATGGCTCGGCCGTGGAGGTCGAAGGTCACCAGCTCCCATGTAACGTGTACGTGTGTTCTGGTCCAGATGGAAGTCTGGGTCACGAACACGCAGTCAAACAGGTGAGACGCACCTGAGCCCGCCCCCTGGCTGCTGATTGGTTGAAATTAAAGGAGCTCAATGAAGAAGTTTTTATTCTGTATTCAGGCTGAGTTCATCTTCCACAAGATTCTTCCTGACGAGGACTTCTGTCCTCCTGCTCCGAACCCCGAGGACATCATCTACGATGGAGACGAGGGAGCGGCGGGACAGGAGGAGAACCAGGGGGAGCAGGAGAGTGACCTTTAACCTTCAGCCTGAAGCCAAACCTTTTGTTTCAAAGTTGCCTTTATTCATTTTGTTTTGTTGTATTTAAATCATCTGGATCAATAAAGTTTAACACGACCTGCTTCCTGCGCTCTGATTGGCTCATTTCTCCTGACAGAGCTGCTCTCAGGTAAAACCGGATCACCTGTTTGAGATTATTGATCAGCGTGCCGCTTCAATCAGATCAATAAAAGACTCACAGCTTACTCTGTCGGGACTTGATTTAGGCTTTTATTGTGAAATCTTACAGCTGTCTACAGACGGCGACCACGGCGGCCGCCCTTCCTCCTGGTCGAGTCCGACGGGATCGGAGTGACGTCCTCTGAACACAAGAAGAAGAAACAGGAAGTCAGTTTCATGAAGATGCTTCTTCCTGTTATTATTTAAAACAGCAGCTCCACATATTTAATAAATTAAACATTTGGAAACAGGAGGATCTTTACTTTGAGGTAAAAGAAAACAGAAAAATCTTACAGAAACTTCAGTCAAGAACAGCTAAATAAACTGCAGGAGTCGAGCTTAAAGCCGATCGTGTGGAAATAAAACTGAAATCACGAAGCAGCTCCGTCTGAAGCTTTCTATAAACAGGAAACTGGTTATTTTAAAAACACCAGCAGAAGTTTCCGACAGGATCTGACTCACAGGATCAGAAAAGATCCAATTCAGGCTCATCAGGAGAAAATTTATTTAAAACCATTCTGTCTGAACTAAACTCTGATTGGTAAACACCTGATTATAACACTCAGACTGAACTCCATTTCCCATGATGCTTTGAGCTAAACATTACGCCGCTGTGTGTTCTGAACGTACCGATGCGTCCGATCTTCATCCCGGATCGAGCCAGAGCTCTCAGAGCGGACTGAGCTCCGGGTCCAGGAGTCTTGGTCCTGAAAGACACAAAGGTCGTGAGTCTAACAGGCGAACCTTCTGTCCCGACAGGAAACTGACCTGGACAGGTGAGCGTACCTGTTTCCTCCGGTGGCTCGCAGCTTGATGTGCAGCGCTGTGATCCCCAGCTCTTTGCAGCGCTGAGCCACGTCCTGAGCTGCCAACATGGCGGCGTATGGAGACGACTCGTCCCTGTCCGCCTTCACCTTCATCCCGCCGGTCACACGGCAGATCGTCTCCCTGGAAACAAACAGACCAATCAGAGGCCGCCTCCCGTCTGCAGGTCAGCTGACGCGAGGAAGGTGACCTACTTTCCGGAGAGGTCGGTGACGTGGACGAAGGTGTCGTTGAAGGAGGCGAAGATGTGACAAACGCCAAAGACATTCTCTCCTTCGGCCACCTGAGGACCCAAGCTGATGACCTGCTCCTCCTTCTTCTCCTTTCCTTTACGGGGAGCCATGTCTGCTGAAGAAGAGGAGGAGCTCAGCAGTTAAAAGTGATGAAGCTCAACGTGAAAACGATCACATCCCACACCAGCTGCACAAACATCATCTGAAGAACAACCAGAACTGATCATTTAATCTCAACCTTCAGGAAAAACCTTGGGCACCCCAGCAGAACCTTTAACCTGAACCAACTAAAATCAGGTCGTATTCCAAACATTAAAAACTTCATTTAAAATCAACCAGAATCTGTCCGATAATAGACCCACCGGATCAGACTGCTAACACATGGATAAAACCTGCAGCTCAGAAGCTAATGCTAACAGAAGCTAACTGCTGCTAACGAAGGATTAATTTACAGATTAAATCAAAGTAAACCCACCTGTTTAACTCTGCAGGTGGACTCTAATATTTAACACAATCAGAAATGTTTAAACAGTCCGCGCACGGCCACCAGGAGGCTAACTTTAGCCTGTTAACTTCTACTAACCACCTCCGTTTAACCTGAACACACCTGAGCTGCTGATTTACTCTGAAACACAGAAACATTTCAGGCTCACCTGTCTTCACCTTCACAAAAAAAAAAAAAACTATAAATCTGGCTTATTTTCCCGCCTCGGGACTCAACCAAGATGGCGATAGGTGGCAACAGAAACAGAAAAAACAAATAAAATCTGATATTTAAAGTTTCACAGAAAACTAATTTAGACTCCGACAAACAGGAAGAGCGTCAAACATCCAGCAGACACACCTGAGATCAGCGGATGGTCACCTGGAAGCCAGATTTATGTCGGATTAAACCTCCGAGCTAAACTCACCTGAGTGCGTCTCTTTACTGAGCAGAAACAAGAAAGGAAGGAACTTCCGCTTCCGGCGCAAACATAACCAGTTCCGGTCAGAGGAACCCGCTGCTGCCACCAAGCGGCCATTTTTGTAGCTTCATTTGTAGAAAATGAACATTATTTTGAAATATTTACATTATTTAGTAAAAATTTTCACATCAGTTTCTTTTATTGTTTTAAATGTTTTTATTAAATGTAATTTTTGAAAGTTTGTCTAATGATACTTCTTATTAAAGTTTATTTCATTATTATAATTATTACCTTTTATTGATGTTTTTATTCTTATCTGTTAGTCTGTGACACATTTCGTGGGGATATTTTATTTTTACTGCAGCACACTATTATTTAAGTATTTAATGAATCACTCTGAGGTGTTTTAAAGGCTCAGAACTCTTAGAATAAATTACATTTTTACTCATTAGTGAACAACTCCCAGCTCGTTTCGTTTCTCATGTTTTTGTCCAACAGTTAATGTTTTAACTTCCTGAGATGCTGAGCTGTGAGTTATTATTTCTGACTGTTTTTATTCTTTATGTTGGTTAAATTTTAAAGATGGAGTTACAGTCAGGAGATAAAAGTCTGTAGCAGCTGCTGCTGTTCGTGGATCAGGACGGGTCAATAAAACGGATTCATGTGCAGCTGATGATGGATTCTTACTGGATGAAAGTGTGATGAAGGGAAAAATAAACCAATCAGAGAGCAGCGATCGACCACCTCAGTTTATTTACAGAATCATACTGAACACAACGCAGAAGAAGAAGAAATGACTCCAAAAACTACAAAAGAAAAAGATAAAAACCAGTCTCGCCCTCAGACACACAGGAACACACGGAGCATGCAGCATTAGTCCAGTTATTACAGTACAGAACAATATTTATCATAAAAATACTGAGAGGACGTCAGGAAGGTGATTATTGATCCGATTATTGGTTCTGAAGAACATCAGCTCACAGGAGGATAAAGTTTTAAACTGCTGGAATACATTCAGGAAGATTAAAGGCTTTTTTATAGAAAATTACCAAAATAAAACTAAATTTAAGGAGCAGAATTTGTTTTAAAATTAGACTTTAACGGAAAATTGTTTCATCATTTTGGGAATTTTAAATATCCTGCTTATAATTTTAAACAAATGTAATAAAATTAAGTTGTTGAAGTTTTCAGAACTGCTAACTTGTTAGCATCATTAGCATCTTTAAGACAGGTGAAGTTTAGCACATTAGCTTGTTGAGCCCTGCAGCTGCCGTCAGCTCGGACTGAGCCGAAGGATCGCTGGTGGGTCGAACCTTCTGGGTTCTGTTCCTGATGTCTGCAGAGCTGCAGGTGAGAGGCCACATCAGGGACTCACCTGTCAGAGCTGCAGGTGAGAGGCCACATCAGGGACTCACCTGTCAGAGCTGCAGGTGAGAGGCCACATCAGAGACTCTCACCTGTCAGAGCTGCAGGTGAGAGGTCACATCAGGGACTCACCTGTCAGAGCTGCAGGTGAGAGACTCTCACCTGTCAGAGCTGCAGGTGAGAGGCCACATCAGGGACTCATCAGAGTATTTGGCCTCAATCCAAATGTTTTCTGTCAGCGAATCAGAAAGCAGATTCTGATCATGTGATCCAGCAGGAGCTCGTTAGCTTATAAAGCTGCAGAGGCTTGCTAATGTTGCTAACAATGCTAACGTTGCTGACATTGCTAACAATGCTAACGTTGCTAACGTTGCTTTGGAGGGGTTTAGATCAACAGGAAGGTGTGGTAAAAAGCTTTTCTTCAGAAGAATAACCAGAGAAATCTAATCTAACAAGAATCAAAGTTTCAGTTTCAAGCATAAACACCAAAATAGTTTTTATAAAATGACATCTCAGATATTTGCAGGCAGAGTTTCTTCATTTCCACCACAGATAAATACTTTCAAGTGTCGTAAAGTTCCGAGTGAAGAAGGCAGCAGAAAACAGCCGTTCACTCTGTAGGAGCCATGAGGAGTCCCGGCTGGGGCCACATCCAGATCTGACTTCTGATCAGATCTGTTTGGGTGGAACTCTCTAAGTCTCAGCAGCTTCCTGACGCTGGCCAATCAGCAGGAAGGAGCCATTTAATGAGACTCTGATATTTCATGCATTCAGTGGGTGTGGCCTAAGGCCCCGCCCTCTTGTTATGGCAGCTTCCTGTTTGGAAGAAGAAACCTTATTGTGACCAACGTCCAGTCTGGTGTTTCCTGAGCCGGGACTCCAAACGTCTCAGAGAAATGTTTGTTAAACCAAAGGGCAGCGGAGGCAAAAAGACATTCAGCAGCTGCTAAAACAACCAGCTCACACTTTAAAATGCTTCAAAACCAAAATAATTCACACAATGCCAGAACTGGAAGTCTGATCGGAACATTAAAAAGCTTTCAAATATACAAACGCAGTATATTCAGCGAATTATTAATATCATCTTAGTAAGAATCTGATTGTACAAAGTTCTATATTCTCTCCACAGTAAAAAGCTGATTAACGCTTCAGAGACAAACACAACGGCTCAAAGTCGGCAGAATATCAAAGTCGGCACGTCTGCGTTTCGTTAGCTTGCAGCTAACAGACGCTGCTGCTTCCAGGGAGGAATGCTAACAGCGCTAAGGATCAGCGCAGGGTTGGAAAACAGCCTGAAGAAAAGCTGCAAACAGCCGAAACGCAGCCGAGCCTGAAGCCCAAACACTAAACACAAAGTCCAGCATGCAGGAAATCACAGGCTCTGTACAAAACACCGCCACCGAAGAGGAAGAAATACGAGCTCTCCTTAAAAAAAAACACCGTTTTATTCTGCCGCCACCAAACATCACTGATCCGGAAAGAAAAGTCCCCGACTGAGCAGCTGAAACAGGTCGACACGCTTTACTTCCTGTTATCTGTAAACGCCTTAAAATGATGTCAGTTTGGCCGGCTTATTTTAAATCATATTTTATTTACACTGAATCAAAGTCAGGGAGTCTTCTTTCTTTTCCTACTTTCCTTTTGATTTGCTTCTATCCTTCCCTGGTTGTTTCCTCCCTACTTCCTTCTTCCTCTCACAGCTCAGAACCGGAGAACATTTCAGTCTGATCTGTAAAGTTGCTTCAGTTAAAAGCCGAGGAGGAGCGCAGGGAGCTCGTTAAGGAGGTATTTCATCAGGGCTTGTTGTCAGTGGGGGCAGGTGCCTCGTTAGCTTGTCAGGTTGGGGGGGAGTTCATGGAAGATCAGCGCCTGTAGAGTGGTGGAAGTTTGTGGAGCTCTCAGAGAACGAAGGAAGCAGAGAGTTAAGCGTCGCCATCAAATGTCTCTGATCACTTTTTAGACCAAATTATCTCAAGATTTATTATCAAACTGCTGAGGGAAATTTAACGGTAAATTTAATGTAATTTAGAGGATGAAGCGTCCAACTAACACCTGAAACAAACACCTGGAGGCTGCTGGAAAGGGTTGGATTTGTCCCTTGTGGGCTACTGTAGAAACATAAAGAAGTTAGATGTCTGAATATAAACGAGAAGTTTCTGTCATCAAAACCACGCAGTTCCTCACATGAACACCAGAGGGCATCACTAGAGCATCGGGCCAGAACACGACAGGAAGTCAACAACATTCAGGCTTTAACCAGCGTCTGTTCACGTGGACAGTCGACGGGACGTTCCCGACGCGCTCGTGGACAATCGACGGGACGTTCCCGACGAGCTCGTGGACAATTGACGGGACATTCCTGACGCGCTCGTGGACAATCGATGGGACGTTCCTGACGCGCTCGTGGACAATCGACGGGACGTGGATAGTTGACAGGATGTCCCCGACACGCTCGTGGACAGTCAATAGGACGTCCTTTGCGCGCTCGTGGACAGTCGACGGGACGTGGATAGTTGACAGGATGTCCTCGACGCGCTCGTGGACAGATTGATAATCATTTGGGATCAGCAGCAGAACAGAAGGCTGCAGTTTGACACTCAGCCTGTAGGTGGCAATAAGGAGCTGGTTTAGTAACTGTAAAAACTAACAATAAGAAGAAAAGAGTTATTTCTCCCCAGGAATTGGAAATTATTCTTAAAAATAAAGAATTAAATGTGAGCAAGAAAGAATTGGTCTAAAAATGATCAGTCAGACGACTCTTAGACTTATCATAAAAAATAAACTACACATTTTCTGTTCTTTATTACTTTCATTTATTACTTTAGATACCTAACTTTACCTGCAGGGAAACCTCGTATCTCTCAGGTGTGCTGATCAATATTACTGATCAGTGGTTTTGATTTGTTGATTAATGGAACGACTGATGTGATGTCAGACTTCTGCACGCGCTCAGGCTAACAGTTTCCATCTGCTTCCAGTGTTTGTGCTAAGCTAAGCTAATCAGCAGCATTGATCCGGTTCTGACCACTGGGGGGCGCTGTGTGTGAGGAGCTGGAGATACAAGGTTTCCAAAAGCTAATGCAACCTGTTTCTGCACCGAGGGAGCTGATTGGTTAGTTACAAAGCAGAAGCTGATTGGTTGAATGATTAACTGATTGATGATGCGATTGACTGCTGGACGGGTCGGAGTGAAACTTTCTGGCTCCGTAGTTTCCTCCAACTTCTCAAACAAAATCCTGAATGGTTGGTGTCAGACACCTGGTCTGCTGTCAATCAACCGGTTGTCAAGGTGACGGCAGCCCTTCAGAGACCCGCCCACTCTGGAAGAGGAAGTTAGCTGGAAGAAGAAAAAGGAAAAGCAATCAGAGCCTTTCGATGCTGTACAGTTTGAGCTGCATGAAGTAAAAGATGTTTTGTGTTCTCTATGAAATGTTCTTTGGAGAAAGTTCTGAAGAATCAACTGATAATTCTTCCTTGGTTCCTGTGATCCTGCATGCAGTGAAATCTAAAACTCCTCCTTTCCTTCAGGGCCCAGGGCCCCTGAACGCACCGCGGCGCTCCACCTGCTCTTACTTGCTGAGCGTGGAGGGGGAGCCTGAGCGGTGGAAGTGGACGATCTGCCACTTGCCGTCACGGCGGTGCCACACCCTGGTCTCCTCTGATTGGGCAGTGCGTGGCGTGCCGTTGGAGTCGATGTACTGCGTGACTCGGATGTAGGCGATGCAGGCGGCCTCGTCCCCCACCAGGTGGATGTGGGGGTTCAGGATGGTGGTGTGGACCGGTTTACTGTTCTTCGACCACACTGGAACACACACACACACAGAACACCTGCACAGGTGAGCGGGACGACAAGCATCGAAAAACGCCAAAACCACAACGAGTCACAAAAACATCGGCTTCAACTCACGGTTTTCAAAATAAAAGCGGTGAAAGTCCAAACCTTCGACAAGGTTTCCCAAAGCCTCGGGTTCGAACGCCGTCACAGCCGGGTCGCACATTTTACTGAGGGGACGGAGACAGATTAGAGACGGGACAGAAAGATGACAGACAGGACAGAAATAAGACTGATGGGACAGAAAGAGGACAGATGAGACAGAAAGAGGACAGACGGGACAGAAAGAGGACAGACGAGACAGAAAGAGGACAGACGAGACAGAAAGAGGACAGAGACAGTAAGAGGACAGACGGGACAGAAAGAGGACAGATGAGACAGAAAGAGGACAGGTGAGACAGAAAGAGGACAGACGAGACAGAAAGA
>NW_023665776.1:39173-41192 GCF_001649575.2 Kryptolebias marmoratus | reverse complement strand
CAGATGAGACAGAAAGACGACAGACGAGACAGAAAGAGGACAGACGAGACAAAGAGGACAGATGAGACAGAAAGAGGACAGACGAGACAGAAAGAGGACAGACGAGACAGAAAGAGGACAGACGATGAAAGAGACAGAAAGAGGACAGATGAGACAGAAAGAAGACAGATGAGACAGAAAGAAGACAGACGAGACAGAAAGAGGACAGATGGGACAGTAAGAGGACAGACGATGAAAGAGACAGATGAGACAGAAAGAAGACAGATGAGACAGAAAGAGGACAGATGAGACAGAAAGAAGACAGATGAGACAGAAAGAAGACAGATGAGACAGAAAGAGGACAGATGAGACAGGACATTATCTGTCCTTACGTGTAGCTCTCAAAGTCTCCGTTGCTGATGGCCTCAATGAGCTGCTCCGTCACTTTAATGATGTCCTGTTTCCTGACTGAGACAGACACACGGACACACACACACACGCAGGTCAGCATCACTGCAGAATCACCAGCTCAGAGTCCCTGAATCTCGTTCACCTCTGGTGTCCTCGTCCTCGATGGTGGTGTTGGTGCTCTCAGACGACTCCTGAAACAACAACAGTCAGTCACATCCATGACAGCTGATGGTTCTGGTCTGGTTCTGTTGGGTTCACGCTGCTTTTCTCATATAATTTCTTCTGACAGATGTTTGTTTGGTCCACAGAGTTAAATATCAGCTGAACTGATGAAAACTCGTACCTTAACTCCGTCGGCCTTCTTGTTGCTTCCACTCTTTCCTCCTGAGCGAGGGATGAAAACCAAGAGGCACAGAAGAACCAAAGTGAGAAAGAAAGGAACAAAAGCAGAGAAGAGGAGCGACGGCATCGTACCGACAGCTGCTGTTCTTTTCAGCCAACCTGCTGCGCTCACATAAAACTGAGCCAGGAAGTGGAGAACATCAAAGGTTTGGAGAATAAAGGAGAAGTGAGTCAGATGTCAGAATAAAGTCCCTCTGAGTCCGTCTGACAGTCGGACAGATGGAGGGAGTTCCCTGCGTGACATGTGGGTCACTCTCTGAGAGCTGAGGCCAAATTTAGGACCAACTTCAGATAGCAGAAAGAGCGCTCGCATGCCTGACATGAAACCATGAAACCATGAAACTATGAAGGCCTCAGACCTGACCACGGATCAAACTTAAAGAATGTCTGGAGATGGAGGATCAACCCTGCGTTCATCTAGAATTATATTAATGAGGCTTTTAAATGTCTGTCGCTTGGGAAATTATAACAAATATGTTGAATGGTCAACTCCAGCAGCATTTTCACTTTATAAAGTTTAAACATAAACGTTTCCTGTTTATCGCTGGGATTTTGGACCTACAGAGCCGTGGTGGATCGGCGGTCGGCGGAGCTCGCTCGCTGGGCTGACACCTGAAGAGGAGAGCAGCTGAAGAAAAATAAACCTTTCTTGTCTGAACCGTTCATGACTTCATAAACAGAGCTCAGGGTCAAAGGTCAGCTGAAGTGATTCTTTCAGTTTTTACAGCCTCAACAACCATGAACCTGACAGAGACGTGTGGGCCACCTGGGAAAAACACTACTGAGCATGTGCAGACAGCAGCATGTGATTGGCTGGGAAGAGTCCAGCTGTACAGCGTGAAGGCGTGACGGTGCTTCCCCCGCTAATGTTAGACCTGAGTGTGTGTGAGAGTCCATGACAGCTGATACCACACACACACACACACACACACACACACACACACTGTGCTAACCTGCTAATTGAGTCTAAGCTGGTAGCTGATTGTTGGATTTGTCTGTTAAATTTTCTGCTACTGAAACTCAAATGTGCAGGTCAAAGGTCAAAACCCCTCAACACGTCATGTGACCCCATAAGCCAGGAAGCACTTTGGCTTGACCTCTGACCTCATGAAAGATAGTGGTGGGGGGTGGGGGTGGGGGGTGTCATGTCTTACCAGAAAAATTCCTTGTGGCCAACATGGTGGTGAGAATGGCTCCCTGAAGGGAGGAAGAGAGGGAGGGAGGGAG
>NW_023665776.1:36784-38305 GCF_001649575.2 Kryptolebias marmoratus | reverse complement strand
TCACCATCATCATCATCATCATCACCATCATCATCACCATCATCACCATCATCATCACCATCATCATCATCATCATCATCACCATCATCATCATCACCATCATCACCATCACCATCATCATCTTCACCATCATCATCATCACCATCATCTTCACCATCATCATCATCACCATCATCACCATCATCTTCACCATCATCTTCACCATCATAATCATCATCCTCATCACCACCATCATCATCACCATCGTCATCATCATCACCACCATCATCATCTTAGTTTGTGATGAAGGCAGTGACTCTTACAGAGATCCAGGGGTGCTTAAGCGCCTCAGCAGCTGTGATCCGTTTTGCTGGGTTGATCGTTAACATTTTATTGATCAGATCTTTGGCTTCAGGAGTCACCGTGTCCCACTCAGGGGAAGGAAACTAGGAAGCAAGGAGAGGAGGTGAGGAAGGAAAGGACGAGTTAAAGTTCCTGCTACATCTCATTCACTGACCGGTAACTCCATCATTACAGGATTATATGAGTCATGAGTCATGTGACCTACATCATAGGCTCCAGCTTTGATCTGCTGATAGAGACGATGTTGATCCTCATCCCAGAATGGAGGATATCCCACCAACAAGATGTACAGGATCACACCTGAGGAAACAAACAAACAAATAAACAAAGAGGTAGAGCAAACACGGAGAGCAGTCGAGCAGAGTGGAATCTGACCGCAAGCCCAGAGGTCGACCGCCTTCCCGTAAGGATCCTTCCTGAGAACCTCCGGAGACAAATACCCAGGAGTCCCTGCAAAGCCTAAAAACCCAAAAACACACAGATCAGCTGCTGGACAAACAAGCAACCTAAGCATAGTACTACAGTACTTCTCTGACCACTGCGACTCACAGTACTACTCTGAGTACTACAGACGGTACTATCTCACCGAACCAGGCCTGCTGCTCGCCCTCCACCTCAATGGCGAGGCCGAAGTCCGCCAGTTTCACCGCAGCGCCTTTAGATTTGGAGGCCAGCAGGAGGTTTTCAGGCTGCAAATAGAACATGTGACAACATGCTAACAATGCTAACAGTGACAGATGTTAAAACCTTAAAAAAGTACTTTTATAAACAGAAAACTAAACAGGTATAAAACTCTTCACTAATCCAGTTTTCATTCTTCAGAACGGTACCTTCAGGTCTCTGTGGACCACACCCATCTGATGACAGTGAAGCACCGCCTCCAAAATCTGCTGGATACAGTGGCTGCAGACAGAGGTCAGAGGTCAACCTGAGGAGCGGCGCTGTGCCCTGAGGCCACAGAGGATGATCCAGGTGTGCTTCTTACCTGGCGTCAGCTTCACTGTAATATTCTCTGGCTACGATGTCTTCAAACAGCTCGCCACCTGTCACTCTGACACACAAAACACACACCTGAGGGAAACACACATCAACTACACACACACACCTGAGGGAAACACACATCAACTACACACACACACCTGAGGGAAACACACATCAACTACACACACACACCTGAGG
>NW_023665776.1:19595-32175 GCF_001649575.2 Kryptolebias marmoratus | reverse complement strand
CTGAGTCGTGAGTCTAAACGCTGAGTCAGGAGTCTGAACGCTGAGTCAGGAGTCTGAACGCTGAGTCATGAGTCTGAATGCTGAGTCAGGAGTTAACAAAAACAAACTTGATGACCTCACTGCCTGAAACATGTTTACTAAACGAACGAAGCAGAGCTCTGGATGTTTGCAGCTTCTGTTCTGATATGTGACTCGTTATTTTACTCAACGAGATCAAAGGAAACAGTTTATCTCAAACTGTGTGACAGACAAACAGACCTAATGTTCTGCAGGTGGTTCTACTGGACTTCACAGATCCACAGTACACTTCCTTTGGTTTCCAGCTGATCAGAGATCAGTGTGTAGGAGGGAAACTCCTCTGCTTCTCAGTCATCTCCATGGTGACAACATCTCCTCAGTAATTAGCTAAAAACTACTACACTCTGGTTACCGTTAGCAACACCGGGACCAGAAGGTCCCCAGATCATTAGCATCTTCATCATTACCATAATTATTATCCATCATCAGTACAACCACTAACACCACCACCATCATAACTTCCTCATCATAATCATCACCATCATCATTATCTTCATCATCATGATCATCATTATCTTCATCATCATCATCACCATCATCATCACCAATTATCATTATCACCATCATCATCCTTATCTTCATCATCACCATCATCATCATCATTATCACCATCATCACCATCATCATCATCATTATCACCATCATCATCATCATTATCACCATCATAATCATCATCATCATCACCATCATTATCACCATCATCACCATCATCATCATCACCATCATCATCACCATCATCACCATCATCACCATCATAATCATCATCATCATCACCATCATTATCACCATCATCATCACCATCATAATCATCATCATTATCACCATCATAATCATCATTACCATCATCATCACCATCATCATCATCATTATCACCATCATAATCATCATCATTATCACCATCATAATCATCATCATTATCACCATCATCACCATCATCATTATCACCATCATAATCATCATCATCATCACCATCATCACCATCATCACCATCATCATCATCATCATCATCATCACCATCATTATCACCATCATCACCATCATCACCATCATCATCATCACCATCATTATCACCATCATCACCATCATTATCACCATCATCACCATCATAATCATCATCATCATCATCACCATCATTATCACCATCATAATCATCATCATCATCACCATCATTATCACCATCATCACCATCATCATCATCATCATTATCACCATCATAATCATCATTACCATCACCATCATTATCACCATCATCATCATCATCATCATTATCACCATCATAATCATCATCATCATCACCATCATCACCATCATCATCATCATTATCACCATCATAATCATCATCATTATCATCATTACCATCATCATCATAATCATCACCATCATTATCACCATCATCATCATTATCACCATCATAATCATCATAATCATCATCATCACCATCATAATCATCATCATTATCAAACAAATGGTTCATGAGTTGAAGGAGTAGAACCAGCTCAGGTGGTAACATCCATCCATCCATCCATCCATCCATGATCCATTCATCCATCTATTCATTCATCCATCCATGATTCATTTATTCATCCATGATTCATCAATCCATGATTCATCCATCCATGATTTATCCATCCATCCACCCATCCATCCATGAGGACGAGTGACCTTGCTATGAGGTGACAGCTCTAACCACTGCACCACTGTGCCGTCCTATGGTGGTAACAGTACCAGTAAGTAGTAAGTAGTATCAGTAGCAACATGTTTACTCACCGATGTTGGGATGTTTCAGTAACCGACAGATCCGAGCTTCACGGTCCAACTTCTGATGATCTGACAACACACAAATACAGTGATTACGAATCGGAAATATTGATGCAGCTGTTTCTTTGGGTTTGAACTCTGACAGCAGCCCTCACAGAGAGCTGTAGCTGAAACTGAACAAATTAAACTAGCTGTTCTTTGTGAATCATTTCTCACATGGACATTAGAAGAACAACTAAAAATGCTTTAAAGGCCAACTCTTCCAAGGAGGGAAACAATGCCAATGAAACGCTGCTGAGATGACGACATCAGAAGCCTCTCAGCTTTAAATAGAAGAAGCTGTTGCAGTCTGTGTGATCGTTCAGGACTTCGCAGTCATTTTCTGTTGGTCCTTATTACCCAAACAACCCCCGGGCGGCCCGGTTCTGCTTCTCTGCTGACTGATCTGTCACCTTCAGCTGAATGAACAGCCGAACCTCAGCAAGATGATGAGTGTTCAGCTGCCAACAGAGAGTCTGCTGAGGAAGGTTTCCAACTGAGCAGTAGCTCCAAGGCTCCAAACAAAAACTGGCAGCACACACACATCCCATTTAAACAAAACACACATCTATACAAACACACATACACAGAGACACACACAGGTACATAAATACAAACCAATCATAGAGGCTGAAAATCAAAGGAATCCAGGAAACCCCCCGATCAAAGAAACCGGAACAACCGAACACAGAGACTCTGCTAAACTTTGGTTTATCTGTCAGAAACACACACACACATCCACACACACCCACACGCACACACCCACACACACACACACAGACAGATTTAAAAACATTCCCACAGGCTGAGGATGAATGTTGCTGCATCTGAATGAGCTCAGATCAGATGTGTTCGATGTCAGCCGCAAGAACAAGGATCAGTTTTTAACTTTGGATCTGATCTATTCCATTGAATTTAGTTTATTTATATCAAACCAAGTCACAACAAAAGTCGTCTCAGGTCTCTGGACAAAAACATTCACATACATCATAAAATACCATTAGTAAAAGTTATATCTCTAAGGAAGCAGCAGATTGGGTTGAAATGTCACTTTGTCTCAGTCTCCCATCCTGAGCAGCACATTGGTGACAGTGGGAAGGAAAAACTCCTTTAAACGGGAAGAAACCTCCAACAGAACCAGAACCAGAACCAGTCTCAGGACGAGC
Source organism: Kryptolebias marmoratus (assembly GCF_001649575.2). Classification (NCBI taxonomy): domain Eukaryota; kingdom Metazoa; phylum Chordata; class Actinopteri; order Cyprinodontiformes; family Rivulidae; genus Kryptolebias; species Kryptolebias marmoratus. The sequence goes on along the minus strand of NW_023665776.1, from coordinate 29,134 downwards.
AACCATCTGCTTTGATCCGGCTGGGGTTTGAGGGGACAGGAAAGAGAGACAGACAAACACAGAATGACTGGTCCAGGTGGAGTTTCTGTTGGAAGAAAGACAAAGAAAATGTAGAGCAACTAAAGACAGCAGCAGAGTGAGGACATGTGGACAGTTTGTCCTCCAGCAGCAGAGTGAGGACATGTGGACAGTTTGTCCTCCAGCAGCAGAGTGAGGACATGTGGACAGTTTGTCCTCCAGCAGCCTAAGCCTATAGCAGCAGAACTAAGGGATAGCTCAGGAAACCCAAGCCAACCTTGAGACGTTCTTTCAGCTGCTCCCTTCTTCAGGAGTTACCTCAGCGAGCAAACTCACACAAACGAGTTGATGCCCTTCCTGCCAAGACCACCGAGCTAAAAATAATAATAATAAATAAAGAGTCATTTATGTTTTTGTCTTTAAGACATGTTTGTAATCTAAGTAACTGATTGGATTCATATAACTGAGTATCATCAGCATAACAATGAACATTTACCCCATACTGTCTAATAACTTTACTGTGGAGCAGTTCATATAAAATGTGTGTTGGACTTCTCTTGTTCTAAACCCCACAGCTCAGATGGCTCAGATCATCTGTCATCACTACATTACACCGTTGGTGGAGATGTAACAACGTTGTGCAGATGTTGGTGATGTAACAACGTTGTGCAGATGTTGGTGATGTAACAACGTTGTGCAGATGTTGGTGATGTAACAACGTTGTGCAGATGCTGCAGAGATGTAGAGATGAGGCAGGGATGATGCAGAGATGTGGGGAGATGCAGGTTTAGCAGAAAGTAATTAGTTTCTGATGATCAGTTGGTTATTTTCAGCTCGTTAGGAGCTGAAATGTGGAGGAAGAGAGCTGGCTGCTGAACATGTTAACATCCAACATTTTCTCCTCATTAAGAACAGTTATCTCTGCTTCCTGAGGATTACTGATTTCATTACCTCCACCAAGGAGGTCCTGTCTGTCTGTCAGCAAAATCACTGAAAAAAGGAATGAACAGATTTTGATGAAATGTTCAGGAAATGATGAGGTTCTCACAAGAAACACACAACTGAATTTTGGTGGTGATCTGGATCACAATCTGGATCCGACTCTTCTATAATGGCCTCGGTGGAGGTTTGGCTCTCAGAGTGCTTCTAGATACATTTTGGGTCTTGTTGCAGGGTTTTCATCCCTGGTATTCCTGTAGTTGTTGGGAGTGAAAAAGGTGCTGCTGTAAATCCTGAATCATTCAGTAGAACCACGGTTTGATTGATGAGGCGTGGGCCGCTCCGCAGGGGGTTCCTGCCTCTCTTTGTCTAACAGGACAGACGGTGAACTTTAGAAATTGTTCCACCTGCTGCAGCTGGTTCCCCTCTGATGGACGTTCTTCGTGTTTTTTTGTGTTTTCTGACATTTGAAGGCAGAAATAACAAATGTGTTCGGACAGTTTCCGACAGGTGCATCTGTCTGATGTTAAACAGCTGCAGGGACGCTTCGTTATGTAAGAGTCGACGCGCTGCAGAGCTACACTCACACACTTTGTCAACTTTGCAGGCTGTTGCTAAGCAACCGAAGGAAATCTCAAAACCAGAATAGTGAAAAAATTCCCAGAGAAGCCTCCACAGCCTCTCTGTTTCTCTCAGTTTTACATGCGTGTCCGAATGTGTGGGAGGAAGAGGAGCAGGTTTCATCCAAACGAAGCAGAACCATTAATAATTAAATCATCTGAATCAACCTGTTCTATCCTCTGGTTCCCCTCGCCTGTTCTCGCCTTCCTGACAGGTTTTTGAATAAAATCGAACCCACAAGAACAAATATTTGTTCTTGAAGGTTCTCCTAAACTTTCCTGGCACCCTGTCCGGAACATTCTGTCACATTTATTGTCTCCACAGACACAGATTCAAACCCTTTTGTTCTGTTCTGGAAATGCTTGATTCTCAGCTTGAAGCTTGTTCATCGTCCGAGCCTCGCAGTTCTACAGGATGTTTGAGAACGCCTTAAAATACGATTAAAATAAAGAATATAATCTGTTCCAGCCGGTGGGGAACCGTGGGTAATCAGATCAATAAACAAGCAGATCCAGATGATTCTGGACCACCAGTAAATCACCATAGAAGAAGAAGATTCAAAGTGATGACGTCACCAATCAGAGGTGGTCCAATTCCACAGCTGGTGGTCACCTGACCATGTTCTTTGGTTCTGATTGGATCCATTCAAGATCCCTAAACCACCAAACATGGTTCAGCTCTCGTTAAAACACAAAAACCACATGAACAGGTTTAAACTGGGTCCAAGTAATCTAGGAGAACCATAATAGAACCACAGAGGATTCCCCTAGGACATCCCAGAAAAGTAGAACCACTTCAGAACTGCAGCCAGTTGCTGTAGAACCATCACAAAAACAAACCTGGTTCCAGACTAAACATGAAAACAGACCCAGTTCCAGCAGAACCATCACAGAAAAAATGGCTGTTTTTTGTAGAAGCATCACAGAAATAACTTTAATGGGTTCTAACTGATCATCAAGAAGAACCAACACAGAATTAGTACTGGTTTTTATCACCCCATTACAGAAACACAGCTGGTTCTGTTAGAACCATCATGTAAACAGACCTGGTTTGAAAAAAAAAATTAAATATTAAAACAGACCCAGTTCTTGTAAAACCATCACAAACTTGGTAACACTGGATGAACACTACAGAACACGCAGGAACATTCTGTAGAACCTGTTGATTAAAAGCTTATTTAAATGTTAGCATAAAACAGATGTTCTGAAGAGAACAGAGAGGTTCTAATGGTTCAGTTAGGCTGCAGGTGTGTGTTTCTGCTGCAGGTGTGTGTTTCTGCAGCAGGTGTGTGTTTCTGCAGCAGGTGTGTGTTTCTGCAGCAGGTGTGTGTTCGGAGCATGTAGGTGTATCCTCAGCTTCTCACCTCTGGCAGAAAGTTTCTTGGTGTTGATGATCTTGGCGGCGTACTCCTGAGCCGACAGAACCTTCACGCAGCGTCGCACCACTGAAAACGCTCCCCTGGAAACACAGCCGGAGGAACCAATCAGCAGAAAGAAACAGGTGACTGACATCCAATAGCAAGATGTTTCTGTTAAACCAAGATGGTACAGATGACCAGGTGCATTCTGGTTTTACAGGTAAAGTTCTTCATCGCATTGGTAAAAAAAGTTTCAACATATCAGGACAGAAACCATCTGTTCCTCCGAGTTCTGCATCTGAGACGTATCACAGTCCAGCTCCTGACCCAACAGAACCTCCTTTAGTAACAGTAATCTAACCCTAACCCAGCTCTCTGGAGGTCCCACCACAGCAGTTCAGTCAGGTTGAGGGTCTGGACTCTGACTGGACCCTTGCAGCCGTTCTGTTGTAGATTTGAAGCCAGAGTCTTTGATCTGAAAGTCCCTCCGACTCACTAACAGGCTGCTTCACAGTGTAACGTGACCCTTTTCTTTAAACCACTAATTAAAGCTAAATATAGAAATAAAATGAATCTTTGAACAAACAGCAACAAGATAAGAACAACAGGACTCAACAGAAGTCATAACCTGAAAAAAATGATCTGATCTGTAGTTTTACTTTTTAAAAATGGTACTGCAGCCAGCCACTAGGTGGCGCTAGTATTTTGTTGCTTCAGCTTTAGGTTTCCAGTCCTTTCTCTACTCATAGAATATACCTTGACAGTTTTCTCTAAACATGCTGCAGTGCATTCTGGGTAAACATCCGTCCTTTGGTCTGGTTCTGGTCCAGATGTCTTGTGGTTCCTTCAGATGAACCAAAGTTGAGCTGCCATGTTGTTTTTAGAGAGAAGAGGCTTTAACCTTTGACCTGCTAACTGAGGCCTGTAGAGTCTGAGATGGAGCTCACTGCACGGTCTGACCTTCAGGGTGAATCTGTCTTCAATGTTTCCTCTTGTGAATAATCTTTCTCTCTGTAGAACGATGGACTCCAGATGACCTTTGACCCTTCTCAGATTAATGGGCAGCAGCAGCAGCTGCTTCTCTGAGGTCATTGCTGATGTCATTCCGCCCTGGCGTTGTGCTAACACACACCTGTGGAACCTGCTGCTTCTCCAGAGGTGGTCCCTCTGAGGCTGAACCTTATCTGCTGCTTCCTTAGAGAGATGACTTTTCTACCGTGTGTGGCTGTTCCTGAACAGAGACCTGAGATGGTTTTCTTGTGACTTGGTGTTAGATAAATAAACTGAATATTTAAGCAACCTGCTCCATGATTGATGGAAAAGAAACAGATGAACATCAAACGTGAGGAAAAAAAACCTGATAATCATAAAGAAAGATCTGTTTCTGCTGTGGTTCAACTGTTGAGTTATTAATATTTCTCCTTGAATCAAAAGTATTAGAAGTAAAATGTTGATCTTAAAGTATTTAAGGATTTTGTGCTGAAGATTCTTATGGAAGGAAGAGGAACCGAGTTTCAGCAGAAAACATTCAGTTTCTTCTGAAAGCTGCATTCTGCCACCCACCATCACATTATGTAAGAGACCTGGCATTAAGTGTGTGTGTGTGTGNACAGCAGCAGAGTGAGGACATGTGGACAGTTTGTCCTCCAGCAGCCTAAGCCTATAGCAGCAGAACTAAGGGATAGCTCAGGAAACCCAAGCCAACCTTGAGACGTTCTTTCAGCTGCTCCCTTCTTCAGGAGTTACCTCAGCGAGCAAACTCACACAAACGAGTTGATGCCCTTCCTGCCAAGACCACCGAGCTAAAAATAATAATAATAAATAAAGAGTCATTTATGTTTTTGTCTTTAAGACATGTTTGTAATCTAAGTAACTGATTGGATTCATATAACTGAGTATCATCAGCATAACAATGAACATTTACCCCATACTGTCTAATAACTTTACTGTGGAGCAGTTCATATAAAATGTGTGTTGGACTTCTCTTGTTCTAAACCCCACAGCTCAGATGGCTCAGATCATCTGTCATCACTACATTACACCGTTGGTGGAGATGTAACAACGTTGTGCAGATGTTGGTGATGTAACAACGTTGTGCAGATGTTGGTGATGTAACAACGTTGTGCAGATGTTGGTGATGTAACAACGTTGTGCAGATGCTGCAGAGATGTAGAGATGAGGCAGGGATGATGCAGAGATGTGGGGAGATGCAGGTTTAGCAGAAAGTAATTAGTTTCTGATGATCAGTTGGTTATTTTCAGCTCGTTAGGAGCTGAAATGTGGAGGAAGAGAGCTGGCTGCTGAACATGTTAACATCCAACATTTTCTCCTCATTAAGAACAGTTATCTCTGCTTCCTGAGGATTACTGATTTCATTACCTCCACCAAGGAGGTCCTGTCTGTCTGTCAGCAAAATCACTGAAAAAAGGAATGAACAGATTTTGATGAAATGTTCAGGAAATGATGAGGTTCTCACAAGAAACACACAACTGAATTTTGGTGGTGATCTGGATCACAATCTGGATCCGACTCTTCTATAATGGCCTCGGTGGAGGTTTGGCTCTCAGAGTGCTTCTAGATACATTTTGGGTCTTGTTGCAGGGTTTTCATCCCTGGTATTCCTGTAGTTGTTGGGAGTGAAAAAGGTGCTGCTGTAAATCCTGAATCATTCAGTAGAACCACGGTTTGATTGATGAGGCGTGGGCCGCTCCGCAGGGGGTTCCTGCCTCTCTTTGTCTAACAGGACAGACGGTGAACTTTAGAAATTGTTCCACCTGCTGCAGCTGGTTCCCCTCTGATGGACGTTCTTCGTGTTTTTTTGTGTTTTCTGACATTTGAAGGCAGAAATAACAAATGTGTTCGGACAGTTTCCGACAGGTGCATCTGTCTGATGTTAAACAGCTGCAGGGACGCTTCGTTATGTAAGAGTCGACGCGCTGCAGAGCTACACTCACACACTTTGTCAACTTTGCAGGCTGTTGCTAAGCAACCGAAGGAAATCTCAAAACCAGAATAGTGAAAAAATTCCCAGAGAAGCCTCCACAGCCTCTCTGTTTCTCTCAGTTTTACATGCGTGTCCGAATGTGTGGGAGGAAGAGGAGCAGGTTTCATCCAAACGAAGCAGAACCATTAATAATTAAATCATCTGAATCAACCTGTTCTATCCTCTGGTTCCCCTCGCCTGTTCTCGCCTTCCTGACAGGTTTTTGAATAAAATCGAACCCACAAGAACAAATATTTGTTCTTGAAGGTTCTCCTAAACTTTCCTGGCACCCTGTCCGGAACATTCTGTCACATTTATTGTCTCCACAGACACAGATTCAAACCCTTTTGTTCTGTTCTGGAAATGCTTGATTCTCAGCTTGAAGCTTGTTCATCGTCCGAGCCTCGCAGTTCTACAGGATGTTTGAGAACGCCTTAAAATACGATTAAAATAAAGAATATAATCTGTTCCAGCCGGTGGGGAACCGTGGGTAATCAGATCAATAAACAAGCAGATCCAGATGATTCTGGACCACCAGTAAATCACCATAGAAGAAGAAGATTCAAAGTGATGACGTCACCAATCAGAGGTGGTCCAATTCCACAGCTGGTGGTCACCTGACCATGTTCTTTGGTTCTGATTGGATCCATTCAAGATCCCTAAACCACCAAACATGGTTCAGCTCTCGTTAAAACACAAAAACCACATGAACAGGTTTAAACTGGGTCCAAGTAATCTAGGAGAACCATAATAGAACCACAGAGGATTCCCCTAGGACATCCCAGAAAAGTAGAACCACTTCAGAACTGCAGCCAGTTGCTGTAGAACCATCACAAAAACAAACCTGGTTCCAGACTAAACATGAAAACAGACCCAGTTCCAGCAGAACCATCACAGAAAAAATGGCTGTTTTTTGTAGAAGCATCACAGAAATAACTTTAATGGGTTCTAACTGATCATCAAGAAGAACCAACACAGAATTAGTACTGGTTTTTATCACCCCATTACAGNTCCATCCATCCATCCATCCATCCATCCATCCAACTATCCATCCATCCATCCATTTCTGCATTCCTCCATCCATCCATCCATCCATCCATCCATTCACTCATTCCTCCATCCATCCATCCATCCATCCATCCATCCATCCATCCATCCACTCATTCCTCCATCCATCCATCCATCCATCCATTTCTTCATCCATTTCTCCATCCATCCATTCACTCATTTCTCCATCCATCCATCCATCCATCCATCCATCCATCCATCCATCCATCCCTCCTGATCACTGACTGCAGATCAAAGTATTAACACTAATCAGAATAATAAACATTAACTCTGTCTTCCTGTGGACAGTATTATTTTACTGACAGGAAAAAGTTTTATAAAGCTGAATAAATTATTTTGTATGTGTTAAATGAACAAAAAGAAACATCGGTAATATTTTACATTGATTGAAAAGATTTTTTACGTAAACAAATTATTTGTACATATTTTTTTTAATTATAAATAAATTGAGTAAAAATTAAAACTCAGAGTCTGAGATTAACACATCAGAGTGTCGATGATGAAGAGGAGGAGGAGGGTGATACTCACTTGCCCAGCTCCTCGTACAGCTGATACTCATCAGAGAATCGCGTGCTGATGACCGTTGCCATGGCGACCTGGCGGGGTGAGGGTCAGGGGGCTTCCTGTCGTCTTCCTCTGAGGATGATGATGGTGATGAAGGACAGGTCCGTCCGTCTGTCTCAAGAGGAGGAGGCAGCAGAGACGAAGAAGAAGAGTTTGGCTCTGAACGGAGGAGAGGAGGAGGAGGAGGAGGAGGAGAAGGAGGAGGAAGATGGAGGGAGCGGTGAGGAAGAGCGGCGCCTCTCTCCGTCTCTGAGCCGATCTGCGACTCAGAAACCGACACGGAACCGCTTTGAGAGGCTCGGCCCGCCCGCCCACTACTCTGCCAGCCAATCACAGGCCGGGAAACTCACACACAACGTCACCATGGCAACTGCATCTTCTGTCAGAGCTGACAGCAAGAAACACCTCAGAGAGGGAACCACGGTACCAAACATAGTACTGGTACCAGGGGCTACAGTACTACACAGAGTATTGCTGGTACCAGGGGCTACGGTACTACAATGAGTACTGCTGGTACCAGGGGCCGCGGTACTACACAGAGTACTGCTGGTACCAGGGGCTATGGTACTACACAGAGTACCGCTGGTATCATGGCTGGTATGATGATACGGTGTTTTATGAAGAAAATTGAGGTTCTGCAGCTTCAGGTCCCTCAGAGGAGAACCAGCTGTGACTCGGATGACCTCAGACATGAGCAATGACCTCAGAGAAGCTGCAGCCCATCAATCTGGGAAGGGTCAAAGGTCATCTGGAGCCCATCGTTCTACAGAGAGAAACATTATTCACATTTAAGACAGCTGTTGATCTTCACAGCAGACTCACCCTGAAGGTCAGACCGTGCAGTGCTCAGAGAAATGAGCTCCATCTCAGACTCTACAGGCCTCAGTTAGCAGGTCAAAGGTCAAAGGTTAGAGTCTCTTCTCTCTAAAAACAACATGGCAGCTCGACTCAAAGTTTCATCTGAAGGAACCACAAGACTTCTGGAGCAGAACCAGACCAGAGGACAGATGTTTACCCAGAATGCACTGCAGCTGTCAGCATGGTGGTGGAGGCCTGATGGTTTGGGCTTGTCTTGTTTCTGTTGAATAAATAATAACTCGATGGATTCTGGAATCTGTTGTTTTTGTTCAAAGACCTGGTCAGCCTGAGTCGGTTCTGGAACTGAAGGAGGACTCGGACTCCAGGTCTGCGGACCTGAAATGTTTTGGTAAACTGTTGCTTTAAAGCTGATCAGTAATAATTAATCAGTTTATTATTATGAACTGAATATTGATTATCGATGGAGCTCCCGAGTGAAGAGCATTTAAAAATCTTCGGGTTTCAGCTGGATCTTCGTCATATTTCACAGAGAAGTGATGAAGATCCTTCACACTTCTCTCTCAGTTTATTTTTAGTTGTTCGTCTCCACGGGACGAGTTCTGTTCTTTCTCTCCGTCTTTCTGTCACTCGTCTTTTCTGCTTGGTTTCCTCCATTCAGGCCTCCTCCTCCTCTTCCTCCTCCTCGTCTCTCCAGGGATGAAGAGGAGGAGGAAGAGGAGAGCAGCAGCTGATTAGTCAGCAAAGTTCAGACTGAAGTCCGACTCTGGTCTCAGCAGCTGAACAAACAGAACCAGAAGAGCAGAACTGGGAGAACTAATATCTGCCCCAGCACAAGCTGCTCCCTGATTGGTCCATTCCCAGGTAAACAACAACAACAACATGGCAGCTAAGAAACACGGTGAAGGCGTCAGCAGTCGGGAGAGGCTGAACAGTGACCCCAAGACCAGGAGCAGGGGCCTCAGGAGTCAGAATCAGAAGACCACTTGGTCCGGCTGCAATTCTGCTCGGTGTGGGTCCAGATCCAGGAGATCCAGGTCTGAAGTTACCCTGGACTGCAGGGTCCTGATCCAGGAGATCCAGGTCTGAAGTTACCCTGGACTGCAGGGTCCGGATTCAGGAGATCCAGGTCTGAAGTTACCCAGGACTGCAGGGTCCAGATTCAGGAGATCC
>NW_023665776.1:16781-17504 GCF_001649575.2 Kryptolebias marmoratus | reverse complement strand
CAGGAGATCCAGGTCTGAAGTTACCCAGGACTGCAGGGTCCAGATCCAGGAGATCCAGGTCTGAAGTTACCCTGGACTGGAGGGTCCAGATTGATTAAAGAATTTCAAAGGTTTGAACAGATTTGAGGCTTTTCTGATGAAGCTGCAGAAGTTACTGTGACTAGTCACTTATGTCTGAAGCATCAAACATCTCCAGCCCAGCAGAAGCTCTAACTCAGACACACGAGTCAGAACTTCATCAGAACTTCTGTGAAATGTGTCCTCACTCTGAGTTTCATTTTCGGTTAATTTAAAATAAAAAGCCATCACGTCACATTCAGCCTGGATGCCTCATAACATCGTGTTGGATTCGAGTTGGACAGGAGCAGCAGATGTGGACCCTGGGACAGACGTGAAGCTGCAGACCTGTCCCCGCAGGGTCACGTCTGTCCTCTGCCTCCTCCTGCTGGTGACCTCTGAGTACTGCAGAGACAGCAAGTCTGGAGTGTTTGTTTCTGATGAACGAGATTTCATCTGGAAAGGTTTGAAAAGTCTTAGTCTGCAGGTTTTTACGCAAAAAAAAAAAAAATTATAAAAGGGAAACTCTTCAGGATTATCAGTAAAAAATTTTATTATCTGATCAGGAAAACATTTCCTCTAAACGGCAAACAGGGTTTTCAGCTTTGATTTTCAGTCAATTGTTGAATGATTTTTTGTTTTTTTTGAACCAGCCTGGAACCAGCC
>NW_023665776.1:14972-16681 GCF_001649575.2 Kryptolebias marmoratus | reverse complement strand
CATCATGGGAAGATTTTTTCCCTTCAATGCCACTGATTCTCTTTTATTCCAGGTAAAATATTGATTTTGGAACAAAATGTTTTTAATCATAATGTTACAAATTTCTCTGACCCCCAGACTAATTTTTTCCTCCCGTTTGTTAATTAATTCTTTATAAACAGGTTAAATAATTAAAGCTGCATTTTCCTAAAGAGAATAAAGATTTCTCTCCTTCCTGTTTCAGCTCCTCTTGTTATGAACCAAAGATCTTACCTCGTTTTCCAGATCTACCCAGAGATGCAAAACAAATATAATTCCAGACTTTTCCAGCCTGGGTAACCCTGAGAGCAGCTCGTCTCTGATCCTCCACAGGCTAAAATCTGACCCTGGACCTGCTTCGTTTCACTGTAATTAAATAAATATCAACAATAACTCAGTATAATGTCTGCCTGTATTGTGATGCTGCCAGAGTTCAGAGATCTGCACCAATCAACCTGTTTTCATCTGGAAATCAGAGGAAACTGGATTCTAAACTGGTCCTGTGGGACTCAGATGTGGTTCTGGGAGTCCTGTTTTGGTGCCGAGGGGTGATTAAATGTAAAATGTTCTTACTGATGGTTCTGGACCAGGAGGCCAGGTTCTCACCTAAAATAAACAACCCTGGAGACTCAGAGACCACAACAAACTAAAGAGAGAAAACAGATTTATTCCTCCACCACAAACCAACAACTTTACTCCAGACGGGTTCAAAACCAGCTAGTGATCCACCGAATCAGGGTCTGAGCTGCTCCCCAAGCTCTGCTGGTACAAAGATCATCTGAAACCAGGTTCTCAAGGGCTTTAAAGTCTAGGATTTTAAAACTAAGCCAGAGATGTGAGGGTTTGACTGGTTCCTGTGGTCATTGGGTCTTTAGGTTGGATTTAGGGGGTCAGCCAGGTCCAACCTAAGGTCCAGAGAGTCCAGGGTTTAGTGAACCAAGTACTGAGTCCAAAGATCCGAGGTATGAGCTTCAGGGAATCAGAGTATTCTGACTTTAGTTCAAAATATGGAAACTTGGGTCCAAAGACCACAAGGTCCAGAGCCAGAGTAGAGTTTAAGACCCTGGTTCTTCTGCTCCAGTTCAAAGTCAGGAATCAAAGTCTTCAGTCATTATTTTGGATTCCAGAGTTCAAAATCTGAAGATCGCTTTCCAATGTACCCCACGACTAGTCCGAGATCCAGCATCCGGTGTTTGGATTTCTAAAGTCTACAGTGGTTGGCCCGGTGTTTCTGTAGCTCAGAGTTTAGGAGTTAACAGATGGTCTTACCAGAACCAGGTCTTCAAAACAAGGATGAAGAGGTTAGAAACCACCGAATCCAGAGACTACGGGACATTCAAAGAGTTTCAGGACTCTAAAGTCTTTGGTGTTCAGAATCTGCAGCTTGAAGTTTAAGAAGTACAGTTTCTAGAACGTAACAGAAGGTTCCGTGTCCAAAGTGTTGAAACTACAAACACAGAGTCCAGCTGATGTCAAGATCTGACATGATCCAGACCCGGTTTAAAGTTGAGAAATTAGAGAAAATTTACCTCCAGATCCTGATTTTAACTAAACAGCTGATGTGTGTCAAGAGAGAAGTGAAGCCTGAAAAGTCAGGACTGAGATTCTGGGTCCAGGACTGCCTCTACAGGGTCCTGGGTTGGTTCTACAGGGTCCAGGACTGCCTCTACAGGGTCCTGGGTTGGTTCTAC
>NW_023665776.1:6789-13989 GCF_001649575.2 Kryptolebias marmoratus | reverse complement strand
GAGGAGGGAGGAGCTGAGGGTGGGACTCCTGCACCTGTGGAACAAGCAGAGACAAGATGTTGATGTTTAAATTACTGATTAAAGGCAAAAACTGCTGGTCTCCAGTGTCTCAGGTGTCTCAGATGTGGACAGGTCAGCTGACTCTGTCTCAGGTGTCTCAGGTGTGGACAGGTCAGCTGACTGTGTCTCAGGTGTGGACAGGTCAACTGACTCTGTCTCAGGTGTCTCAGGTGTGGACAGGTCAGCTGACTGTGTCTCAGGTGTGGACAGGTCATCTGACTCTGTCTCAGGTGTCTCAGGTGTGTCCACAGGTGTGTACCTGAGGTTGGAACTGGTCTCTTGTTCAGGAGGTTCCTGGGAGGTCCGCGGGCCATCTGAAGGCCATATGAGAACTGAGGGGGGTCGTTCCAGCCCCGATCTTGGTTACCTGGAAACAAGAGACTGATGATCAATAAAACTATAAACCTAAGAACTAAAGACAGAATTACTGGTTTTTATTTTGTTTTAGCAGAATAAGATGTAAATAAAAAGAAGAAAATGTGTTTATGTTTTTAGGTTTCATTTATGGTTAAAAACATCTTAAAACCAGTTTAAATGGAAAAATTTGGTGAAAAAGAAACCTGAAATAGAATTAGTGACTTTAACCCCTTACTGCCTGAATTCATTTACAATTATATTAAAAACATATTTAATAGTCTGTATGTTTCTTTTCAGCATGCTTTCAGTGATTTAACTGTTCATATATTAAAATGTTTTCATCTTCACCACTCAGGAGATGAATGTGATGAGTTTAGATTTATGTAATACTAAAAATTTTCAAAATAATAATTATTTTTTGGTTCCCTTGAAATGAATGGGGATATTTAACTTTACTTAATTTCAGATTTCAAGTTTTTGTACTGGTAACTTAAAGTTTTAGCTTCTGTTCTGATCTTTCTTCCAGTTTCAGCTTCAGCTTTCTTTCACACATTAAGCTTTCTACTTGATTAATAAATCTTATATTTTCACGTTGATAAATAATTAATTTTAGGCCGAAATTATTACAACACGCCTTTCTTTTATTTTCTCTATAATCTACATATATAAAGTGCATTATTATTGTCGGCAGGACGAGGAAAGTTTAAATCTACAGATTTTTGAAAGGAGTTCGGTGTCCCGGCTGTGAAGCAGCCAGGCCGTGTTGGCAGCCGGGTTCACGGAGTAAAACTTTGAATAAAAGTTAATAAAATCCGGTGAAATGTTGTGATAATGTTTTACCTCTCCGCCACGAGCCGCCGAGGGAAGTTTACTCACCGGGTTTAATGTACACGTCCTCCATGTCGGGGTCAGACATCAGCTGCTTCTTCCCGGAGGAGGCAGAGCTAAGCTAAAGGCTAATGGCTAACGGCTAGGCTAACCGGAAGTGACAAAACAATATTAAAAAGTCCGGATGAAACTTTAGCTTACTTGTGATTAAATCTGGGGTGTTTTCTTTAAAACCTCAGCACTAAACATAACGTGTCGGGTTCAGACACAATAAAACAATAACTATTGTTAATAAATCACAGCTAACAACAGAACTTCCTGTTAGAATTTCAAACTAAAACATACTCCTCTGCATATTTTTCTGTTCTGTGTTTAGAGTCTGAGCTTCAAATCAAATATTACTTTTCTCTTTGGAAAAATTCCCTTTAGAATAAAGACATAAATATGTAAATTAATATATTAAATTAATATATTAAAACCGTAACTGAATGTTCCATGATGCCACATAAAATACAAAGAAGAAGAAAAAGAAAAGGACAGTATTACAGTATGGAAGACAGTCCAAATCTCAAATTATTCTTTGTAAAATAAGCGAAGAGTGAAATATCTGTGTTCCATGATATTTAGTTCAGTGTTATATTTTCCTACAGACCAATAAAAGAAGCACTCGGCCAAGGAATCATTAAATAACCGTCCACATCACCACCAACATTTGATCAGTTTTTTCTTGTCATTACCCCAACATTTCCTGAAAATTTCACCAAAACCTGTTGATTAATGTTGTGCAAAGTCAAACAAACAAACCAGCACTACTGACAAGAAAACCTGAGTGGAGGTGATAAATCTTTCAGATATTTCATGTTTTACTGGTTTTAAAAGATTACAGATTAGACAAAACAGGAAACTTTTTAAGCATGTTTAAATATTTATTTTGTTAATATGCACAACCAATAAATTGAGTTTGCAGACGTGATGGTCATATATGATTTTTTATAAAATATATTTGTTTTTACATGCATCTTTTGACTAATATTAGTTTACTGTTGTCACAAAGACCTGAAACACAGATGATTTTAACTTTTATCTTGACTGAATTCATCGATTGAGTGACTCTAGTTTAATGATTCAAACCAGCTTGGGGCTTTTACTTTGGCAGAAGGAATGTTTGTACTTCCTGTTAAAGAGGCCACTTTGACCCACCTGTCATAACTCAGAGTGACGTCAGCACAATTTCAGGTAAAATTCAAAATGACACAAAGAGTAAACTTTAAACATTTATTAAAAGTTCTTTATATTACAGCAAACTGATCAAAAATAATAATAAACTAAACCAGAAAGTATGAAAAATGTTTTCAAGAAAATCCTAAATGAAACTGAAGGCTCCTCAGTCCTTAAAGGAATGCTTATCACAGGTTCTGTTACTGAGAACCTCTGGTCTTTACCTGCTGAGGTTCTGCAGCAGCCGGACCTTCAGTACCGGTACCACTCTGGACTCTGGGCTCATGTTTCTTCACTGCACAGCTGACTGATTAAATGATGAAGCTCAGAACAATCCTGAAGAAACCTTTTAGTCTAATTTTGTTTTGATTTAAAGAACAGAAAACTGAGGACAGATTGTTCTAAACCTGAACATCATTTTGTTTAGTGTCATTTTTTACAGAGGAGGGCAAGCGAGGCAGAGAACCAGAGAGGGAGGGGAGTGATGATGTCATCAGGGGGAGGACAGAAGGAGGAGGAGGAGAGCATCCTTCATCACACAGGGAGGCAGAGAGGCAGAGAGGAGGGAGAGAAAACACCGAGGCAGAAATAAAACAAAGGAGGAAAAAAAGACTGATGGTGTCTGAGAGGAGGACAGGCAGAGGGACGAGAGACACCCAGACAGACAGGGAGACACGGAGACAGACGGGGAGACAGGAGGAGGCTTTAGCATCCATCCTCTGGGCCTGAGTGTTTGTACCGGATCAGCTGACGGAAACTCACTGTGGAGGGTGGAGCCATGATGGGCAAAGACTACATGTTGGCCATCATCATAGTGAACTATGACGGTGAGACACACACACACACACACACACACACACGTTCCTATTTCCACATGATCAGGGGTCTCAGGTAGCTGACAGGTGTTTGAGGACCTTCCTCTGTCAGCTGTAAACATGTTTGTTTAACAGTTTGTGACACAAGAAATCAGCCATCATTGATGCTGAGATTTTATAAACTAATGAAACATGAATGAAACATGATGTTCTCAAATATAAAATAAAACTTCAGGCTGCTCCAGCTTCTTAAAGCTTTCAGATTGGGTCAGTATCTACGGATCAAAAATCTATAACCAACAGATTAAAAAATAAAGAGCTGAAGTTTAAGTGGTTTTGTTTTTGCCGTATGAACTCTTGTCTTGTTTTCTTTTGTTTAGTAAAAAGAAAAAAGGAAAAAAAATATTTATGTCAGGTGTGTTTTTATGTTAGAAATTCATAAACATTTTCCTGGCCATGTTTGCACCTTTTATATTCAAATTCTCAGATTTATAACGAACATTAAAATCTTTGTTTTGTACACTGTGTACTCAAGTTGGATGGTTCTTTTTACATTTATCTCATATTCTGAGCTCCTGGACTCAGAAACCTACAGATGGTTTTTGCCTTTAAAGTTTCTAATTGTTTTTCCTGCTGATTTCCTGGGTAAATAAACAAATTAATTTCTCAGTATTTGTTTGGATGGAAAAAGGAGCCACTGTTGACACACATCAACAGGAAGGAAAAAGGTCTACAACCTCGAGGGCCAAAGGTGGCTCTTTGAGCTTTGACCAAAATAACGTCCGTCCGTCCATCCGTCCGTCCGTCCGTCCATCCATCCATCCATCCATCCATCCATCCATCCATCCATCCATCCATCCATCCATCCACATGGGAGTTGGTGCCTGTCTCCAGCAGTTCAGTTAGAGGTGGGGAACACCTGGACAGGTCTCCAGTCCATCACAGGGACACCTAGAGACAAATTAGAGTCCCCAGTTAACCTGCATGTTTTTGTCTGTGGGAGGAAACTGGAGTACCCAGGGGAAACCCATGTGTGAACAGGGAGAACATGTAAACTGCACTCAGAAAGGCCAGGAGGCAAACCTGCGACCTTCTCACAGTGAGACGACATCTCTAACCGCTGCACCACATGCTTTGGTATTTTAAAGTGATATACTTATTATTATTATTAATTTTCACAAATATAGACTCACATATGCCTGCACAGTTCAGTGTTTAAAGTTTTACATTTTCTTTGTCTTAACATAAAAAACTCCTACTAAATATTAACAATTTATAATAAATTTTTCAACTCATTATGTAACAAACAATAGTTTCCTGTATGTAGTATTTTTAAACTCTTTATTAGTTGTGCTATCTTTATTTAAAGCATGAAGTATGTTTTTTAGCTCTGGATTTTATTTAGTGACAGAAGAGGCAGAAAGGGTCACAGAGTCTTAGTAAAACGTGCCACATTATTTCAGTTAATGTGATATCTAAGAGTCTGAGTCTGTCTTTCTGTTTTCTCTGTCAGGAAGCTGGATGTAACAGAGACTCACATTAAAGTGAGACTTCAGGTAGTTTCTGGTGATAGATGGGAGCTCTGAGTATAAACCGGTCCCAGAAGTCTGGACTGCAGTGAATTAGTCAGCGTTCCTTCAGCGTGAGCCTCCCTTACTGGCCTCCCAGCCTGAAAGCTTTACATTTATCTGCTCCTGATCTCTGAACTCCTCTGTTGTTAGGGTCTCGCTCAGCTCCGTCTCACTGGAGTCTGTTTGCAACCACTGAGTTTTTGAGCCACGTTTTTTAAATCATGGCCTCTTTTACACTACAGGCAACAATGCATTGTTGGCCGTGCACATTATTATGTTGCCTACCTCTGCCCTCAGTGTCCCCAGCTCCCCCTGCATTTATGATTTAATCTACTGGAGTACACTTTAGTAGTAAAAATAGACAGATTTGGATCAGTTTTCAGACTTTTACCAGAAGACATCTGAGGCTACAGCCCTGACTGTCTTCTGTCAGAGGAGAGCTCTACAATTCACAAAAACTAAACTGAGAAGAGTTTAAGATGCTTGTGGGGACTCTGACTATTTTGAGAAATAAGTTTTGGAACCTGTTCAAAATTCAAGTGACAGAAATCCACATCTCTGCAACTGGCTTGAGGAAATTAAGAAATGATGCAAACATTTTTTTTGAATTCTTAATTAGATTTATATTATTTATGTAATCTTAAACCCATTTAATGGACTCTATAGATGAAGTTACAGAGCTGTAATATTGGGTTATTTGTGGACTTGTTACTTCCTGTCCTGCAGCCTAAATTCGTCCCGTTCTTCAGCGTCTCTGAGGACAAACCTCAGGAAAGTAGAGGCCACCTTGGAGCTTCAGAAAAACTCTGTGTGTAAAAGAAAGGTTTACCTGAGAGGAACATGTGACGAGGAGCAGAAACGGAGAGCAGTGTCCTGTAAAAGGTCATTCCTCTCCATGTCTGATCAGAGGACGCTCTGTCCCACATGACTGTCCTGCAGAGACAATATCCTGAGGGACACCAGATGTCCTCGACTACACACCACATGTTTAATAATGTCTTTACAACACATACAACTAATTCCTTAATAATTTGCTTTGTTGAAAATTTATGACAACAAAATGGTCATAAATGTGGTTAAAATAGTTTGTTGTAAACTGAGAGCCAAGGCAGCCATTTCTACAGGTTCTGAAATATTCAAACCTTTGTAAGTAATGTGCAACTCTTAAAAACCTATGAAAGATCCTGACTTACAGAAAACAGTCCTCTCTGCTGCTCTGATCATTTCCTCCATCAGCTGATTCAGCCGGTTGTGTGGTTGTGTGTCCGAGGCTTTATTAATTATTCAGAGCCTCTCCAGTTTCATCTCTCCTGCTCAGGAGTTTGACCTGTGACTGATAATGATTCCTCCTCGTGAACAGTTTGTACCAACATCACAAAAACAGGACAGTATGAATATTAGCAGCTCAGACATGTTGACTTTGAACAGTTTGAAAAGTTAAGACTTAAAACTAAACAGTTCCGCCCCTAAGTGTTTAAAACATCTCCAGCTACTCTGTGGATTTAATTTTACTATGCGCTAGACCCACTACAATCTGCTGACAAGGCAATGGAGTGCATGGAGGACACCTCCCTGTTTCTGCTGCAGAGTATACTCTCACCTGGACAAAGAGAACAGCATGGTAAGAATCATGTTGTCTGATTTTTCCAGCACTTTTAATACCATCAGTCTTCACATGCTCAGAGACAAGCAGGCAGAGATGAGGTTAGACCTGCACCGGGTGCTATGGATAACAGAGAGACCACAGTTCATCAGGATAAAGAAGAACACCTCTGTCACTGAGCTCCACAGGGCACTGTGTTCTCCCCTTTCCTGTTCTCTCTGTATACGCCTGACTTCCAGTATCACTGAGGTCTGTCATATACAGAAACACTCACTGTGATAGTTGGATTTGTCAGAGATGGATGGAAGGAGGAGTACAGGAGACTGGTGTTTTACCAGCCTGTGGTAAAAAACAGATGTTTTACCAGCCTGTGGTGGCCAGTGAAGGCAGCATGGTACAGCTGGACAGACTGGTGAAGGGGGCTAAAGTCCCAGTCCACAGAGGTGATGGGTCTGTACTTATCCCCAGGACTGGTGTGGTGAGCACAAAGCTGGACTCTGGTGACTGTGGCAGAGAGAAGGACCCTGGACAAAACGCTCACCACCCTCTGCACTGAATTTTAAGCAGGTAGAGGAGTGTCTTCAGTCATGGACTGCTGTCACAATCCTGCTCCAGTCCCTCAGACTCACAGCTGGTTGGACAGAAGTCCCTCAGACTCACAGCTGATTGGACAGGAGCCCCTCAGACTCACAGCTGGTTGGACAGAAGTCCCTCAGACTCACAGCTGATTGGACAGGAGCCCCTCAGA
>NW_023665776.1:2976-5441 GCF_001649575.2 Kryptolebias marmoratus | reverse complement strand
CCCTCAGACTCACAGCTGGTTGGACAGAAGTCCCTCAGACTCACAGCTGGTTGGACAGGAGCCCCTCAGACTCACAGCTGATTGGACAGGAGCCCCTCAGACTCACAGCTGATTGGACAGGAGCCCCTCAGACTCACAGCTGATTGGACAGGAACCCTTCAGACTCACAGCTGATTGGACAGGAACCCCTTTGACTGTTTGTATCATTTTAATAAATGTTTTCACTGAGTATTTTTTTATTATTAGAGAATGTAAATATCTTGGCTGTGAACAGATGTAAAAACACTTCACATCTTTAGGGTGTTTTGACCATATTTTGGCTGCAGTATCCGTTTCAGCCTGTAGGGGCGCTGACAGCGACTGTGAACCGTGTTTCCAGACTACAGGACTTTTGTTGGTGTCTGTGTCTCTGCAGATAATCTGTGGACAGACCAGAACCTCCTCCTGGATCCAGATCTTCCCTCTGGATGGAGAACCATCAAAGACTCCACAGGGACATACTACTGGCATGTTCCCACAGGCGCCACGCAGTGGCAGCACCCTCGCCTTACCGGGACGCCAAAGCCTCTCGAAACTCAGGTCAGAACAAAAAGTACTGGTTTACTTTAAAAAGTTAGTCCACGTTAACCTGTTAGAGGTAAACTTGTTTCTGACTCATTAACCCTTACATGCCCGTAAGGTCTCAGATCTTATGATCTTTTACGTTTAGTCATCCCAAAGTCCAGACTGGTCCACAGAGAAGATCAGGTCTTCAGTTGTCCCCAGGTCCAGGCTGGTCCACAGAGAAGATCAGGTCTTTAGTTGTCCCCAGGTCCAGGCTGGTCCACGGAGGTGGTCTTCAGCTGTAAACTGTGGGACCAGCTGCTTTTTCACGTCAGACAGGCTCCTCTCTGTGTTTCAAGTCTCTTCTTAAAACACATTTGTACTCATTGGCTTTTTAAACACATCTTCAGAGTTGATATTTTTGCATCATTTTAGTGTTTTAGCTTTTTTCTTTTTTCCTTTTGTTACAAAACTTGTATTTTGTTCTTTCTGTTTTGTTTGTTTTTATGGTCTCTTGTATTTGTTCTAATCTTCTTACAGTTTCTTTTTTATCTATGGCACTTTAGCCATTGTTCTTAAATGTGCTACAAATAAAACGATTTGATTTGAGACTCCTCTTCTTCTGTGGTTTTTCAGCAGGAGGAGGCAGCAGAGGAGAGCCCTAATGCAGAGACAGAAGGAGCCACTGAGAACAGGTATCTCAGATAAAACTAACTTTCTGCAGTTTGGATAATCACATAAAATGTTTCCAAAGCCTTTAACATCTTCACTACAGAACGTCAGAATTTAAACAGACATTTAATACAAACTTGATGAGATCCTGAATCCCGTTTCACAGAGTCAGCCACGGCCTCATGGCTGCTGCTTCATTCAGAATGGATCCAAATTCTACCAACAGCCCTAACCCATGTCCTCGTGGACTACTTTAGAAGTTTGAAGGTCTCCTGAGAACCTCTGAAGGGTTCCTGTGGACCTCAGAAGGGTTCCTGTGGACCTCAGAAGGGTTCCTGTGGACCTCAGAAGGGTTCCTGTGGTATCTGGCTCTGACCTATAAGCAGGTGGGACTCTGTGGGTTCTGACACCTTTCTGTCAGAACCAGCAGTAACTTTAAAAGCACTTTGAGCTTCAGCAGCTCTTCTCCTGGATCAGAACAACACGGGCTAACCTTTGATACTCACGTCTATCAGTGATTCTTGGTCCTCCATGATCCTGTCTCTGGTTCTCCTTCCATGGAGCAGTTTTGGTAGGTTGTGACCTCTGCTCCAGGAACATCCCACAGGGCTGCAGGTGTGGAGATATCCTGACCTGCCTGTTTAATCAGTTATACTGAGGTCCTCAGTGTGACGTTTTCAAACTGAAACAACAAATTACAGACACACACGTTCATGTTTTCATGCAGATTGAGGACTCATCACATCACTTAATGCTTGATAATTATGAGGACATTTTGTAGTTTAGTTTTTGAACATTTATTATTAATTTATTTTTCATTCAGGTCTTCTTGGCATGAAGACTTTCTCACCAACCATGACCCTGACTCAAAGGTAAAATAATTCACTAATCCCCCCTTTTTCCCCACAACACCAGGTTGTTTAATTTGATGCACGTGTGTTTATGTTATATACTCATGTTCCAACTCACAGTTTTGAATATTTGTTTCAATAAAAGTGCAATAATATTAAAGTGATGCTGCTGAAATTCTGTCAGGAAAAGTCCTTGTCTTCATCAAGATTTATTCTGGTACTTTAATCTGCTTTAATCTCTCTCTCTGGCTGCCTGTTGGAGTGCATGTCTCTCCACCACAGTTTTATGGAGCTTTAATCTGATTTAATCTGTCCGGTTGCAGTGTTTCGCCGTGCGTTCTCTCGGCTGGCTGCAGGTGGAGGAGGAGGACCTGTCCCCCGGTCGCAGCAGCCTCGCCG
>NW_023665776.1:0-1493 GCF_001649575.2 Kryptolebias marmoratus | reverse complement strand
ACAGAGCAGCTGACTGTCAGCCAATCACAGAGCAGCT
Organism: Kryptolebias marmoratus; assembly: GCF_001649575.2. Classification (NCBI taxonomy): domain Eukaryota; kingdom Metazoa; phylum Chordata; class Actinopteri; order Cyprinodontiformes; family Rivulidae; genus Kryptolebias; species Kryptolebias marmoratus. The sequence continues at coordinate 1,456 of NW_023665776.1, read as the reverse complement.
GACTGTCAGCCTATTACAGAGCAGCTGACTGTCAGCCTATTACAGAGCACTGTTTTTCAGCCAATCACAGCCCTTTAAAGATAAAAAAAAGAGTCTGTTAGAAATGTTCCCTCATTATAAAAGGATCAGGCCACAGCGCAGACCTTTTACATTCTGAGCTCTACTTTATAATTATCCACCATGTATTCATTCAGGTGTCACATAAATAAACTGGAACTAAATATATTGGGTAAGATATGTTCAATGTGAGGCGATAGACAACATAATTTCACAGATTGTTCTGAAAAATTTAAATATTATTTCATAACACTGACATAAAAATATTTACATCTATTTTTAAATTTTATCAGTGTATTTTTACACAGACAGGGACTGCAGATGTACCTGTATTATAACCTTTCTTTTTCCAAAATTATGAATTAATTTTACAAACTAAATATTTCTCTACAGAACAGCTGTTTGTAAAGTTGTTGTCTGTGTGTAAATAATAAAACCAAACTGCAGAGGATTATAAGGCTGAAATATGGCTTCTTTTATGTTGTGATTCACGGCATATCTTTACCATATTTCATATTTAGACTGAAAGAGGAGACGAGACACATCATATTAGAGATATCTAAAGGCAACAAGTTTGAACAGCACAATAATGCACTGCAGGTGTTAGCATTAGCCTCGATTACCTTGTTGATTACCAATGTAGCGTAGAACTTCTTTTCCTGAACCATGTGCCCAGTTTTCAGGGGATAATATAGTGGATGAAAAATTACAGCAACATTTCAAACAGCACAACAAATAGCCGACAGAGAATGAGCGAAGAATTTAAACACAGACAGATTTTTAATTTTGGCGTTAAAGTTTCTGGCAGCAGCTGAGGCTCATGTGTAACATGGTCTGCAGAGACTGATGTTCTAATTGGTCGAGATCAGAATGTTAATGACCGGAGGTGACTCATGTTTATAATGAGAGTCTAATTTTACCTGTAATTTACCTGTAGACTCACCTACGGCTGCTGGAAGGGTTCAGTCTCTATAGAAGGAGCTAAGCTAACTTCACTCCTATTTCAGTGCTCCTGCATGCTGAGTTTTAAAATTAAACTCACCTGTGTGTTTTTTACCTGTCAGTCACACTAACTGTCACTCTCTGTCTCTTTGCCACGCCCACCCTCACCTGTGCAGGGACAGGTAAACTGTTCTACATTCACAGTGACACCTCACAGCTTCATTAGCATCAGGGTCATTTATTAATTTCACCATCTAATCATCACCTGTTCTACTTGACTGACATTATGTGTGTTTGTTTGTGTTGGTGTGTGTTAACTCATGTGTGTGTGTGTGTGTGTGTGATGCATTCAGGGACTTTGCCTTTGTGGCGGGCGACAAGGACAGCTGTGTGCTGAAGTGTCACGTGTTTCGCTGTGATGCTCCTGCCAAAGCCATCGCTACAGCCCTACATGGGA
>NW_023665775.1:55461-67085 GCF_001649575.2 Kryptolebias marmoratus | reverse complement strand
AGGCCTCATTGGGTGTATGGCACATTTCCCAAACTGTGTCGACACTGTGTTGAAACTGTGTTGCTGTATCACTCAATGGCGACATCTGCTGGATTTAAAAAGTAATTGCAGGCAACTTCAATAAAGACTGGAAACAGACTGAACAAGGTTCATTCACACATTCTTATTTAGAAACATCAGCTGTGTTAACATCTTTGGGCCAAGGCGACTGCGCCGCTTACAAACCATTTCTCCTGCTTTTGAGATCACCCTCTCACAGGGCACTGATGATGCCGGCGTACAAAAAATGTCATTGCAAGTTTGTATTCTTCAGAAAGAAATTGGAATAACCCGACAGAAGAATGATTAATAATGGAAACGAGAATGGAATAATAATGATAAGATCAAACTGATCCCACACGGGAGAAAACTTCCTCTTCCTTGGTTGATCCATAGTTTTCGATGACAAGCCAAAAACCAACGCAAAGCAAACAACACAAACTATCTCCATCCAACAAAACCCACAAACGTGTCGATACATTTTCTGTTTATAAATACAATTTGGCGCGTTCACAACCAAACAACACAGGAACTGTATTGGTCACGTGGTTTTCATTAAAGAGATACGCGCACCGACACGGGGCTTTGCCTTGTTTTCCTCGGCACATGCGCCGAGGTTTCAGTGTCGTCAGACCCATCACTACCTGTTGGACAGAGCCGAGGACACACCTGGTGCCTGTTAGACAGGACCAAAGACACACCTTGTGCCTGTTGGACAGGACTGAGGACACACCTGTTACCTGTTGGACAGGACTGACGACACACCTGGTGCCTGCTGGACAGGACAGAGGACACACTTTGTGCCTGTTAGACAGGACCGTGGACACACCTGGTGCCTATTGGACAGAACCAAGGACACACCGAGTGCCTGTTGAACCGGACCGAGGACACACCTTTTACCTGTCCAACAGGACAGAGGGCAGACCAGGTGCCTGTTGGACAGGACAGAGGACAGACCTGGTGCCTATTGGACAGGACCGAGGACACACCTGGTGCCTGTTGGACAGGACCAAAGACACAACTAGTGCTTGTTGGACAGGACCAAAGACACACCTGGTGCCTGTTGGACAGGACCAAAGACACACCTGGTGCCTGTTAAACAGGAGCGAGGACACACCTGGTACCTGTTGGACTGGACCAAGGACACACCTTTTACCTGTCGAACAGGACAGAGGACACACCTTTTACCTGTCGAACAGGACAGAGGACACACCTGGTACCCGTTGGGCAGAACTAAGGACACACTACAGAACAATAATCAATAAGCATAATTGATCATTCTTCAGATCAAACACTTCCTGTTTACTCCCACCTGTGGGACAGGTAGCTCTAGATAGATCACTTCCTGGTGGCGGGACAGCGCGCGTTCACAGGTGAGAGAGCCGCGTGCGCTGTCAACTAGCTGACCTTTCACCTCATAATCAATAAGACACATGATTAATAACTAACAGATCAGCTGCCGGGAGGTCAACGGTCGCGCCTGTGACGTCACTGAGCCGCCGTTAGCCTGCTAGCTGTCTGTTAGCTTCCGGGCTAACGTCGTGCGCCGTCGGTGTTTTTCTTACCTTGAGCGTGACGTCACACAGCTTCCCCTGACGTCGGATCTCCTCCATGACGACATAGCCTCGTGCGGGCAGGTCGTGCACAGAGAAGTGAACCAAATCCTCGAGCTCTTCACAAAAACCGTCTCCCATCGTCAGCCGGAACTCCGCCTTTCACAATAAAATACTTCCGTTTCAGCACTGCCTTTCAAAATTAAAGCATCTTATCTCTGAACCTGATTATTGTCTGATCGCTCTGTGGTTATAAAGCTTCTTATAGAGATTTAAACATCTTTAACGTAAATTCTGCTTATTTTTTTCCGAGTGTTTCAGTCACTTCCTGTTTTAATAATCCTGAAGTTAAAGTTGAGTTTTTGGTCAATTTAAAACCAGAATGTTAAATTTGACAAAATTCTTTCTATTTATGTCCTTATTTTTTATCAACAGTTTGTGATTTGACACCGACCAATTTATGAATAAAAGAAAAAGGTTTACCAGAATTAAAATAACCTGAAGCTGGGAGGACGCTCCAGCTGTTTGAACCCTCTGAAAACGCCTGTCTGTAGATGATTGGAGGCAGAAAACCCAATCAGAAGCTCCAGGTCTGACCCACTCGCTCTCTGGACACCACATGGAAGCTCAGTGAGCTGTCAATCAAAACCCAAGGATGCTTGCTCAATATTTCCAAGAAACAACAGAAATGTGGAAATGTTTCCATGGAAGCTGAATTGATGAAATTGGAACGTCTCTGTGGAAACCATGCAGTTTATGAGGGTATGTTTCCATGGAAACTGGACCAATCAGCTGCAGATGAATGAAGATGTGAAAACATCTCCTTGAACGAGATCCTTGTAAACTTTGGTAATAAAATCATCCATTTTTTTACCCACTTTTCCATGAAGGATTGCGGACAGCTGGTGCCTAATTCCAGCAGTCAATGTGCAAGAGGTGGGGGACAGCTGGACATGTCTCCAGTCCATCACAAGGACACATAGAGACAAACAAGACAGACAACCATTCACCCTCTCACTCACACCTTGGGACAATTTAGTTACCAACACTTCAGTGGGAGGAAAACGGAGCACCCTGATAAAACAACATGTCAACTGCACACAGAAAAGCTGGGAGGAGAACCTGTGACCTTCTTACTGTGAGGCAAGAGGTCCAACCGCTGCTCTGCCATGCCGCTTAATAAAAACAAGTTTAATCAAATATTGACCTTAATAAAAGGTTTTATGGTTAGAGTTACCCAGCTCTGTTTGAGTGGTTTTCATTTAATTATTAATATGTTTTTATTCTAAAACTTGTATTTTTTCTTTTATTTTGAAAGTGTTCCATCCTTAGCCACTCAGCCAATCAAACTGCAGCTTCACAGAAATAAAAACATCAAAAAAAAGTTTTATTCACATGTTTGATGTTTGACTTGAACAAACTAAAGAGCACCTGAACGCAGCACGGCCGCAGTTTGGTTCTGTTGACTGAAAACTGGAGGGAACGTTGGCTGATCAGGAACCCGTGATGCATTCAGGAACATCAGTCTGTTTGTGGAAACATGTTTAGCTGCTGAACTCACATCTGGACCACATCTGGACCCAATGGTTCCATCCTGCTCAACATTTCACAGACCCTGGGACCGGGTCCTGGAAGGCTGGTCTCTGTTCTGGTGGGTCACAGATCCAAAACACTCAGAACTGATCCACACCAGGAACTGTTTGGGTCAGGTTCCGGTTCTGTTTGGGCCTGCTGGGTCTGGTTTAAGGTCTGTTTGGATCCGGTTCCTGTCTGGTCAAAGACTTGATAATGATGTCAGTTGAACAGGAAGTCATGTGACCTGTGGATAATCGACCTGAAGAAGAAAAGTCATCTGTCTCTCCAGACTCAGACACCGATAAAAACCCAGAGCCCCACACTCCTATGCCGACAGGTCGCTGGTGTCGAAGCGCTCCTGGTCGTAGACCTCGGCCACCACCTTCCGTCCTCCGAACCAGCGATTGTTGAGCGCCTGAATGGCCCGGTCCATCTCGGCCGCCTCTGAGAACTCCACAAAAATCTTGACAATGATGTCGGCATCCTCCTCCTCGCCCTGACGCTCCTGGTAGATGATGACCCGCTTAACCCGGCCGAACTTTCCACACTCCTCCGTCACCTCGCCCTCTAGGTCATCGTCGAGGTCGTCGGGTCCGACCATGTTCCTCAGAACCATGACAGTAGACTGTGGGCGGGCAAACCAGGGCCAAAGGTCAGAACCAAAGTTTACGTCTGTCAATTTTAACGCCTCAAAGTTCAATTTAAACTTTATTTCTGCAAAACATTTAAAAACACAAAACAATTTAAAAAATGACGTTACTTCAAAATATGTAAGACATTCTGATGTTCGCCGCGAGGTGTATTGCATCATTTCCTGTTTGCTCAGACTCCTCACACCTTACCCCAGGGCAGAGCCACACTTCGGCCCGGTCCCAGTACTCGCACTTGCACCCTCGCTCCGCCTTCGTCCCGCCCTTGCTCCGCCCTCATCCCGCCCTCGCTCCGCCTTTGTCCTGCCCTTGCTTCACCCTCATTCCGCCCTTGCTCCGCCCTCGTGTCCTTCAAATGCGTGTTCATGCTGAAGGGTTTGAGTGCATAGTGTGTCCCAATTCTCTGGAGTGCTCTTTAGCCCCGCCCCCTTTCTGTACTACATCTGCCCTTCGGCTAAGCCCGCATCCAGGCGGACTTCGACTGAGTGGGGTCGAGTGCGAGTATTGGGACGGGGCCTTCCTCTGCTCTCCTCCTGGGCGGAGTCAAACAGTGCGCCTTCTTCCTGGGCGGAGTCAGACTCACCTCCTGCTTTCGGAGCAGTTTCCTCATCACCATGTGGCGCGCGCTGCTGCCGCTGATGCTCATGTGCTCCTGCTCACTCAGCGGCTCCATGGCTCCGTCCTGCTGCACCTCCTGCTGCTGCTCTGCCTCCTCCTCCTTTTTCTTCTGCTCGACTCCAAGCAAAGTTGTTGCTGATGGGGGCGTGGCCAGAACCGGGGTCACCAACCCCACTTGAGGCAGGACGGGTCGAATTGGTGCCACACCTGAAACTGACAGGCAGCAGAAAGTTCCCTCAGAAACAGGAAGCTGTAACATAAGCCCCGCCTTCCAAGGGGAGGGTCTAGAGCAAAAGAGAGGAGGGGCTTAGAGGTCACTCTCACAGGGGCAAAGGTCAGGAGGTTGTGTTTGAATGGGTGGGAGGAAGGGATGAAGCTTAGGCCACGCCTGGTCTTACCTGTGATAACACCTGGGGCCTGGGCGGCCATGACAGCCTGAGGAAGCCCAAGCTGCTGGGAAAGGAGAGCTGGAGCAGCCAGTGCTCCGAGCACCGACGCTCCAACTGCTTCCTGGATGAACCACAAACACACACCGTTAAGAGAATGTAATACTACACCAAATATACAGAGTAGAAATACACAAAACACTCCAACAGTACCACAGCAAATACACACACTTAGTACTGAGAAAATAAGACGCCAGCAAATACCACAGGATGTACGTGGAGGCGAAGCTTCAAATGTTACCTGAGCAGTGATCTTTGCGCTGGCGGCGGCAGCAGCTACAGCAGCAGCGGCGGGGAGTCCAGGGGTTGTCGGCGTGAGGAGGGGCATGGGCGGAGTCACAGCTTTCCCGACACGCAGGTACTGACCCCCCAGGTCAAACAGGTTCATGGATGCCACGGCATCCTGAGACGATTGAGCCTTGTCGTACTCTGGAGACAGGAAGATAAAACCACCATGGACTCAGGTAGAAGTAGTCCACCTGAGGACAGCTGAGACGTTACATGAAGACACTGGCTGAGCTCACCGATGAAGCCATAACCTTTGTGACGTCCAGTGGTTGGCTCGCGGGACAACATGCACGACTTGATCTTTCCGAATGCCTCAAAGACACTCTTGATGTCCTCGTCAGAAAGATCCGGGTGCACCGAGGCCACATAGATCCTGTTGAAGGCACGTGCTTCCTCTGCCAGCTGGTCAATGATTGGCTGAGCCTGGCCAATGTTACTAGGCCTGCCGACCTGCAAGGCGACGCACAGGGAGAAATGTTTAAACTGCACGTGTTCTGTTCCCTGACCATCCCCATCAAACTGGACTCACCTTAATGTTCCGTCCCCCCAGGACAACAGAGTTCATCTGTTCTAGAGCCAGCTGAGCCGCTTCGGGGACTTCGTACTCCACAAAGGCGAAACCCTGCAGAGACAAACTGAAAGTTCTGACCAGCAGAACAAAGACTTGAACTCCTTTAAGTCAGGTTAACAGAAGAGGATTGTTCCGTTTGTTCAATCGAATGTGACCTTGTGCTTCATGGTGATGGAGTCCCAGGACATGTCGATGCTTTTGATTGGTCCAAAGGGGATGAAAGCCTGTCTGATGGTGTCCTCTCCTAGCTCGTAGTAGATGGAGCCGACATAAACTCGGCACATGATGGCCAGAGCTCTCTGCCGCTGAGCTGCGACCTGAGAGCACAGAAACAAGAAATGTGAGGCGTTTTAAGGCATCAGAAGGCTGTCTCATGTTGGTTCGCAGGTTTCATCATGTGACCACGTGACTGAGAGCCGACTTCATGACTTCTCCTGGAGGATGGAAAGGCTTCAAGTCACCTGTGAGACACCTGCAGAAGAACTAAGAGGTCACAGATTCACCTGTTCCAAACTCGGGTTTAGTTTTTTCCTTTCCTGCTTAGATCTGGACCAGGTGGACATAGGAAGTCTGTGCATGACCTCTGACCTGAAGTGACTGACAGATCAATCACCTTCAGCAGGGAGGAGGAAGAGACTCACCGACTGCAGAGGAGACAGAGCATCTCCTAAACCCATCGTCAGAGGCGCCATCTGGGACACAAAGACAAACTGATGAAATCCACACAGAGCTTGATGAGGCAAACATGGCCGACCGGTCACATGATCCCGACCGCAGGTACCTGAAGGCTGGGAAACGGCTGCTGCTGCATCAGAGTCTGTTTGACCAACACGCTCTTGATGCTCTGCTCCATGGCGTACTTCTTAGCCTAGAGACAGGAGAGGACATCAGAGTCACTTTACTGTGGACACCAAGACATGTCTCACAGACAAGTCTCAGAGACACTTCTTTGAGCTAACAGAGCTAACACGTCCTGGATCTGTCCTGAACCCGTGTGGACCTGGACCTGTCCTGAATCCGTGCAAACCCGTCCTGAACCCGTTTGGACCTGGACCTGTCCTGAACCCGTGCAAACCCGTCCTGAACCCGATCAGACGGCGGTCTCTCTGAATCTAAAGTGTGGGACCTTCTGCAGCGCCTCCTGCTGGTTGGGGGTGAGCGGCGGCAGGCCCAGCTTGGTGGTGATGGGAGCTGTGCTGGTGGTGCTGCTCTGTCCGTTCTCCATGATGGGAGCCGGTCCTCCCTGTGGACAAATCAAACGCACCCTCTGAGCATCATATTTATTCCTTCTGGGCAGCTGACTATCACCAACCTGCCTGATCGATAAACTGATAAACTGACTGACCGATCAAACAGTTTGATGATGAAGCTGATCAGTCTGATCGATCCTCTGCCTGTTAGCATTAGCATTAGCTCACAGAAGCCTCCGGATCAGAAGCTCCTCCCACTCAGCTCATCGATCTGATTGGTCGGCTGCTATCGATCAGTCTGATCGATTAATCGCTTCTGTTTGTTGTTTGAAACCTGCTTTGTTTTTGGACACTCAGGCCTGTTAGCATTAGCATTAGCTCCGGTTCGTACCGCAGAAACAGCCGCCGCCATGCAGCTCCGCCTCCCCGGCTGTCCGGTCCTCCTCCCCGGCTGTCCGGTCCTCCTCCCCGGCTGTCCGGTCCTCCGAGCAGCGCTCTGTCCGAACCAAGCTTTCCACTTGTCGGATGTTTTTCAGGTATGAGCACCTGTTTGCAGCCGGGAACACATCAACGCTCCGACTGAGGTCACTTCCTGTTTAAAACGGCTTTCACAATAAGAGAGTCCCTTCACAATAAACCAATAATAATGAAAAACATGATGCAGAAAAAAAAGAAAATGTTGAGAAAAGACTGAAATAAACTAGTTTTATTAAACATAAAGTACAAAACGCAACGTCCCTCAACCACAGTGTTCTGTTTCATTTTTTATTTCTCTTAACTCTAATAAATATAGACATTTTTAAAATATTTTATTTTCAAAAGTTACCCTAACCCTAAAATAATTATTTAAAAGGACATTTTCTTTACTACCTCTCTAAATGTTCTTTATTTACCCCCACACTAAAATACATATAAAATAAATATTTAATAACAAAAAATTTAAATCTAGAATCTTTTTTATCTTTACTATTTTTTAAATATTTACTGTAACCCTAAAATTAATAATAATAAAAATCAAATAAACAAATAAAAAGCAGTTTTATTGACTTTATTAAGCAGCTGAATCATGAAGCAGAACAAACATTATCAATAATAACTGATCAATCAACCTGGTGGATCGATAACCGATCAGGCAGCGTTGACATCACGGTTACCACGGCGACGATCAGGAAACTAAGCTCTGATCAATAAATACGAGTTCTAATTACATCCTGCTTGTTTCGTAGCTACAGGTTCTCAAGAGAACCAGAAACCAGACAAGGACAAGTCCGAAACTGGAACCTTAAAGTTCTACACACACAAAAGGTTCTGCAGGTGGAAGCAGGTTCTTTAACGGATCAGAACCGGTTCTTGTTCAGGACTGCAGGACAGCAGATTAAGAACTTTGTGAAAGCCTGTAAAAACAGAACATTTACAAACCTCATCTGGGTTCTGGAAAGACTCAGAACCCAGCAGGAACAGAAGAACCTAGAAAAACATTAGGTGGAGAGCATTGCTTCAGAACATCTGGATCTCTGAAGAAAGTTCTGCTGAAGAACGAGAGAATTCAAAGCCAAACATGTTCACCCAGTGGTGGTGTTGGGGGTTCTGAAGGGTTCTGTTTGGGTTCTTGGCATTATGCAGAGGACTTTTCAGTCTTTGTGGGTTTTGACAAGGTTCTTCAGGTCATGTGGAGAAGAACTTGTTGTGGTGTTCTGAGATGAATCTGGAACCCGTCTGTAACATTCAACACAGAACTCTGGTACCACTAAAGATAGAACCGAGTTGGAACTTGGATGGTTCTAAAATATTTAAGAGAAGTTCAGACTTGTTCTGGAGGCATTAAATAACAGGTTCTATAATATCTGAACTGGTTCTGTGAAAAGCTGCAGACAGAGTTCTCAGGGAGATCATCATGGAAACAGAATCCAACAGAACCTTGAAACTTTTGTGTCTAGTGTAGAACAGAAAAGGATCCAGACGCAGAACATTGCAGTTATTTCTAGTTCCGTGTTTGTGGTGCTGTAGAACCCAGAACCTCAGGAGATAGTCCTAGAAGGGCATTCCTCCGGAGATCTGGCGGGCCACCTGTTCCTCTGGACTCTCCTCCCTGTTCCTCCGGTCCTGGTTCCAGTCCTTCAGACCCTCTGGTAGCGTGGTGTCCTCATCCTCGCCACCGGTTCCCTCCACAAACTCCTCATACGTGGACTTCTCAGTAAACGGCCGTTTGCCCAGAAGTTCCACCATGTCGTTCTTATCCAGAACCTCCTTCTCCAGGAGCCTCTGGGCCACCTGAACCACCACAGAACCAGAGAGAACAGTGTCAGAACTCTGCACCAAACATCAGCACGTTTTGGTTAGAGGAATCTGACCTGGTTCTACTTTTAGAGAAACTACAAATTTCAGTAGAACCAAATCCCTAAACGGACTAAGAACATGTCTGAGAACTGCTGGGACAGCCTAGACCAGAAGTTCTCAGTCCAGGTCCTCGGGACCCACAATCCTGCAGGTTTTCCTGATCCACCAGACCCACAGCGTCCATCCTGAAAGTTGGTGTGTGGACAAAACTTGAGAAGTATATTCAGACGTATCAAACCGTGTGCACCTGTCGACCTGAGACTCCTTCCCTGACACGCCTCTTTTCTGTAACTCTATAAATACTTCCTGTGGTTAGGGTTAGGGTTGTCTCTGCGGGATCCGACATTCTGTCTAGATGCAGGAAAATTAGGAACTTCGTGTGAGGTTCCTAAAGAAGGTGGTGGAGCATAAAAACGTTTGTCTCCATGTCCTCCGGCGGGTCGCAGCAGCAGGAACAACAAGGTGAAACAGATGTGAAGGACAGCTGTCCAACACTGGTCTCATCCAGGAATGTTAGACAGTCTGGAAAAGTCTGCGTGGCGTCTGCACATTCTCACAGCGGCTCAGAAGTTTGGACACAAACCTTCAGGAGACGTTCGTTGGAACATCAGGCCCCAGGTCGAAAGAAACAGGTCAGTAATGAGCTCCTACAGAACTTCCTGACCTGCTGAGGAGGAACCAGAACCACGGAAACCTGGTGTGGTGGAACAGGAACATCTAAAACCTGCAGGACAATGGGTTCTGAGGGCTAGAACTGGTGTCCAGATCCGAGCAGAGATCTGAAGACCTGAGTTCGGAGATCCAGACAGACTCCAGTTCCAAAGGTTCTATCTACAAGAACCCATCTCAGGTTACAGTAAACTTTTTCAGAGGAAATTTAGTACTGAAAGCTGATAAAGAACCCGGGGTTCTGAGTTATCTGGAAGTTCTACAGTCTACAGCTCAGAAACCACCAAAGACCTAACAACTTCTTGTTCAAGGACAACAAAGTTAGAACCGTTCATGACCAGAATTCTTCTTCTTTTTTACAACAAAATGTGTAAGAACCAAACCTGAGAGTTCGGACTCGTCTGGTTCTTCAGGTTTTACTGTAGTTCTTTAATCTGTAAATGGAGCAGAACTACCTTCTCCACCTCGGCCTTCTTGTCATTCAGCAGCTGTTGGGTTCTCTGGTACGCTTCACCGATCAGCGATCGGACCTCGGTGTCAATCAGGCGGGCCGTGGCCTCGCTGTACGGTTTCTCCAGAACCATCTCCCCCTGCCGGGGCAGGTCAAAGGACACCTGCCCCACCTTCGGGTTCATCCCAAACTGAACGATCTGCAGGAGAACAGAGAACTGCAGGTCATACGCAGCAGAGTGACTCACCTGAGGATGAACCTGAACGAACCTGAGCGTAGGCGCTCTGCGTGACCTTCCGCAGGTCGTCCTGAGCTCCGGTGGTGATCCGTCCGAAGAAGATCTCCTCAGAGACCCGGCCCCCCAGAGTCATGCACATGCGGTCCATCAGCTGGTCTTTGGTGTACAGGTACTGCTCTTTGGGCAGGTACTGAGCGTAACCCAAGCCCTTCCCTCGAGGAATGATGGACACCTGCACAGGCGAGGACAGGTCTGATGAAGACTAGAACCACTGGGCAGGAACTAAAGACAAACCAGAAAGCAGACCTTCAGCAGCGGGTCGGCGTGTTCTAAGAACCACCCGGCCACAGCGTGGCCCGCCTCGTGATACGCCACCGTCTTCTTCTCCTCCGGCTGCAGGACCTGAGTCTTCTTCTCCAGACCTCCAAACCACAGAAGAGACGTCAGTTACTGACTCTGAGGGGTCTGCAGACCCCCGAGATGCAGGAGGACATCTGCTGTCTGTCAGTCAGAGTACTGATTAATGCTGAACCAATTATTAGTTAGAATTCTTTGAGTCTTTGACTCTTTTACTTCTTGTTAAATCTCGTCCACCAGGTCCTCATTCTCAGTTTCTGTCTGACTCGTTATGGAATACAGACAAAGTCAGAATACTGGGATTTCAATATTTATGTGATGCTTAAATCTTTAATAATTTAATAGAGTCAGTTGGTTTTTACCCAAAATGTCCACAAACCTCCTCATCTGGTCCTGACGTAATGACTCATTAATCAGCCTCAGTCCAACTTTAACGACCGCCTGAAGACAGCCACTGAGAGGACATGTTTATCAGAGAACACTGGAACCAAGGACAGCTGCTGGTGGACATGACACCTTTAAATAAATACTAATGGACTTTTATTTTGAAGTTGAAGCTTTAAACTGTGTAAGCTTGGAGCTGTCAGACAGTGGACATGTGTCCTGTCAGACAGTGGACATGTGTCCTCACTGGTCCTGTCA
>NW_023665775.1:53153-53967 GCF_001649575.2 Kryptolebias marmoratus | reverse complement strand
CAGACAGTGGACATGTGTCCTGTCATACAGTGGACATGTGTCCTCACTGGTCCTGTCATACAGTGGACATGTGTCCTCACTGGTCCTGTCAGACAGTGGACATGTATCCTGTCAGACAGTGGACATGTGTCCGCACTGGTCCTGTCAGACAGTGGACCAGAACTTTACAGTTCTGTCTCATCTTGCCTGGAGAAGCAGCTGAGGCTGTGATGGGTCAGGGTGGGTTCTGGTTCTGGTTCTGGTCGGAGCCTCACCTCCGATGACTCTTTCGATGGCCTGCTCGAAGTGTTTCTGGCTGATGGCGTCACACAGGTGGCGAGCAGCGATCAGCGCCGCCTCGTTACACACGTTAGCGATGTCAGCGCCTGGCAGGCAGAGATCAGGGACCACAAACCCACACACATTAAACACAACGCGGTCCTTCCTGATTGGTCAGAAGTAGGAAGCAACTTACCTGAGAATCCAGGTGTGAGGGCCGCCATCTTCCTGGCCAAAGCGTCTTTGTCAAGATCGGCGAGCAGCTTCAGAGGACGCAGGTGGACTTTAAAGATGGATGCCCGTCCTTTGATGTCAGGAGGACCTGCGAGGGGACCATCGTCATCACGCGTGCACCTGGCTGCACCTGCAGCAGTCACCTGAGCAGCAGTCACCTGAGCGCCACTCACCGATGTAAATCTGCCTGTCGAAGCGTCCAGGTCTCAGCAGAGCCGGGTCCAGGATGTCCGGTCTGTTGGTGCCAGCCAGAACCACCACGTTGGTGGCCGTGTTGAACCCTGGAGGACAGAGCTGAGACTCATGAAGGGGGATGGGGGAT
>NW_023665775.1:48460-53053 GCF_001649575.2 Kryptolebias marmoratus | reverse complement strand
ACAGACAGACAGGCGCAGTTCTGCTCGGAGCCGCTGGGGGTCGCTGTCGCCCCTCCTGCGGCTCGAACACCGGCTCGAGCAGGATGGAGTCTGCGGACTGTGTGGAGGAATGAAGCGGCTGACCGGTCACTGTTTCCCCGGTGAACTCGGACTCTCAGCGGCCTCAGGTGTTTCGCAGAGTGGAGCCGCTGCCGGTACTGAACTATGAGGTAACTTTTCCTTCAGTGTCAGGCGCGTGGCACGCAGACAGCGCGTGGTTAACCCGAGTTAAGCTGGTTGGTAACTGAGCTAGCAGGCTAGCGCAGATAGCTGCAGGAGCTGTAGCTTCGGTTAGCATTAGTTAGCTCCGGTGTTTCTCTCTGACAGCTAACAGCAGCTCAGCTAAGACCCTCTGACGACACCAGGATACGTCATTTTCCAATGACGTCATGCTGTTTCGGAGACGGCCGAGCAGCGCTAACGATAGCATGTGGCTCAGAGGTCACCTGACAGGTATTGGGCTGCGAGGTCACCGAGCGGCTCCGTCGAATTACTGGAGTTATAGTTCAGAGGACGCTGTCCTGTGGTTCGGATGGACAAGTGTCTATGTTTCACCTGGGTGACGTCATCAGGAAGGACTCGCGGCCTGTACAGAATGGAGGTTTTTACCTGTCAGGAAGCTGATCCTGAAGGTAAAAAACGAAATGCTGGGTTCTGCCGGCAAGAAAATGTTCTAGTTTCTCTGAAGAGTACTTAGTGTGTGATTAAAAATAAAATTTAACTTCATAATGATGATGTTGATGGATACTTTTTTGATCCTTTGCAGGAAATTACACAGCAACAGTTACACTTTATTGTCAAAAGTATTCACTCATTCATATCATTAAGTTCAGGTGTTCCAATCCCACCTATGGCTACAGATGAATAAAATGCAGCACCAGGGCATGCAGACTGCTTCTACAACCATCTGTGAAAGAATGGGTCGCTCTCAGGAGCTCAGTGAATTCCAGCGTGGTGCAGTGATAGGACGCCACCTGCGCAGTAAGACAGCAACTCGGCCATGTAAAACCACAGAGTGGGCTCAGAGGATGCTGAGGAGCACAGAGGTCACCAACGTTCAGACTTCCTGTGGCCTTCAGATCAGCTCAGGAACAGAGAGGACAGAGCTTCATGGTTTGGGTTTCCATGGCAACAGCTGCTTGTCTGACTGCATTGAGCCAAGTGTAAAGTATGGTGGAGGGAGGATCATGGTGTGGGGTTGTTTTTTAGGGGTTTGGCTCGGCCACATCGTTCCAGTGAAAGGAACTCTTAATGCCTCAGTTTAACAGTTTGGGGACGGCCCCTTCCTGTTCCAACATGGCTGAGCACCAGAGCACAAAGCAAGGTCCATAAAGACATGGATGTGGAGGAACTTGACCGGCCTGCACAGAACCCTGACCAGAACCCAACAGAACACCTTAGGGATGAATGAGAGTTAGGCCTTCTGTCCAACATCAGGGTCTGATCTCACATATGAGTTTCTGGAAGAATGATCCAAAATTGCCAAAACTCTCCGAAACCGTCCCAGAAGATCTGAAGCTGTTCTACAAGCAGAGTGGGCCAACATCAGATTAAACCCTGTGGATTCAGAATGGGATGAACTCAGGTTGATATGAAGGGAGGTGAGCGAATACTTTTGGCAGTATAGTGTCACACGGACAACAGCAATATAAGATAAATATTAATACCTAAACAATAAAATAATATAACTAATTCTAAAAATACACAGAACCAAAGTGGGGGGTACATTTATTTCATTGCTGGTTGTAGAAACGTTCAGTCCTGAACCCTAACCCCTCCAGGACAGGAAGTGGCTGAAACTACAGCCTGCTCTGTCCTGTCTTCTCCGCTGTGTCCATGCTGCAGGACCAGTCCAGCTGCTTGTCCTGCTGTACGTCTAGATATCTGTAGTTTGGGACACACTCCACCAGCATGTTTTTCACTGTACACATAAAATGTGAAAAACTTTAGTTTTTGCCACAAACATCAGCTGGTCCTGGATTTCCTGCCAGATGTTTGATTGATAATTAAAGTTTTGGGATTTGCCTCATGTTGATATTTTCTTGTAATAATCGTTCAGCTGTGATGCAGAGCTTCCCTTCAGGAGGTTTCCTCTCTTTTCAAACTTGTGATAACGTTGGACAGGTGTCCCACCCCGGTCAAACTATCCCTGGAGCCAAGCCTCCTGTCTCATCAGATAAATGGAAAACATGTTTACCCCCCACCACCACACACTTAGGGACAAGACAAGTACAATCTGGGTAACAAAATGATGATCCCGTCTTACAATACAGTTTTAGAATCCATGGACAGAATAATACAAGAGACGGTGAAACGCTGCAGTTAGACTGAGACGGTCTGACGGGTCTCTGGCTAGTCTCTAACAGCCACAGCTACAGTCCAGTCTAAACTGAGTCTGCTAACGCAAATTGGCCCTACTACTGACTATTATGGGATGCTAACCGCCTGGATATTATGTAATGTTGCAGGAGACCTGAGCTGCTTCTTGCGGACAGACTATGCAGTGTTTGTCCACTGGGCGGAGCCTCCTGAGCCGAGCTCGCATCGTCATGTACACCACCCGCCTCTACAGCGCTACAGGGGCTGGAGGAGGAGGGGGAGGTGGGGTCAAACCGGGGCGGAGGGTAGGGCTAGCAGTGCTTGAGGCTCCTCCTTCCCACCTCCCACATCATCCTCACCCGGTGCCGCCGCCTCCGCCCTCCTACCAGCTGTACCAGGGTCGACCCGATGCCCATCGAGGAGCGCATTTCCATCACTACCACCCGCCGCCCCATCACCTGGCCCCTCCCCCTCTCCCCCCACATTACCACACCCCCATCCACACCTACGGAGGAGGCGGAGCCCCAGCTGGCAGCAGGAAGAAGACGTGGAACTTCATCCATGAGAAGATGAGCTATGACACGTTCTTCACCATGAAGCGTTTGATCGAGCGCTCGCGGCGCCCCGACGAGGTACTGCGCTGGGTCACCCAGAATCCCGCCAAGGTCTCCCACAACCACTACCCCGTGGCTCTGCAAAAGATCGGACAACTGCTGCAGGCCACGCCCTTGCGCATCGCCAGGGACGGCGTTGACGTCAATGCCACTGGAGGCACAGCCACAGCGGGGGACAGGCGGCAGATCCTGGAGCATCCGGACTTCCAGACGCTCTGCGATGCTATCGTCAACGACTGCACCAAGTTTGACAACTTCAGCATTGTAAACTGCCTGTACGCCGTGGCTGCACTCGGTGAGTCTGCACGCTGCTCACAGGCTCCGTCCCAATCTCTGATATCACTCATGTCCAAATAATCTGTCCTCAGGCCTCCCTAGCGACTCGCAGGTGGTCCAGGTGCTGGAGGCAGAGTCCCAGTCCAGACTGAACCAGTTCAACCAGAAGGATGTGTCCATGGTGTTCAGCTCCAGCATGAAGCTCCACCCAGGCAGCCAGCACCCGCTGACCGAAGCCTGCCTTGCCGGCCTAGAGAAGAACCTTGAGCGAGAGCGCCACCCTCAGACTCTGTTCCTTCTTCTGTCCTACTACAGACTCAAGTGGCACTCGCTGCAGCCACCAAAGTCCGCTTCAGAAGGACCGGCAGCCCACAGTAGTGCCAGCACACCTGCAAACCCAGAACAGCTGCTGGCCAACAGGTAAGACATCCAGGTGGTCTTGAGAGCTCCAGAGGTCTCCAGACCTCCAACATCCAGAGGCAGTGAGGACTGACAGTTTTGGTTCTATCCTCAGGAAGATCTTGCGGCTCGTCAAACACACTCTGGCGAGTGTCAGCGGTGTTCGTGACCAGGAGATGGCGCTGCTGGATGAGATGCTGTCGGCGTGCGCTCGTGAGGCGAGCAACAAGAGTCTGGAACTGATCTTCAGTTCTCACCTGTTCTACCAGAACAGACAGGAGAGATTCATCAGCAGCCTGGCAGGTAAGCTTCACCTGTGAAGCGGGTCCTCCACATCTGTCTGGGTAACCTGACACCTGCTGCCTTCCCCGTCAATCAGAGGAGTTACCGAAGAAGGCGGACAGCATCACACCGTACACCATGGCTCTGATCGCCAAATACATCGCCCGCCATCGGCTCAGAGAGACACGGCTGCTGGACACCATTGCAGACTTCCTGGTGAAGAAGGCAGAGTACCTAGACAGCAAGGTAAGAGCAGGCGTGTTGGTGGGGCGTGTGGGCGGGGCTTGTGGTCAGACGCTGCAGGTGTGTTTGGTTCTGTGTCCTCAGGTGATCCAGAAGCTGGTGTTCCCGTTCAGTAGGATGAGTTACCGTCCGTCTAACGAGCAGCAGTTCTTCTCTCGGCTCGAGGAGGTCGTGGAGCTGAAGGCGCTCAGCTCGCCTCTCGCCACCGTCAACATCCTGATGTCTCTGTTCCAGCTGGGTCATTTCCCCAGGATGGTGCTGCACCGGGTCTTCTCCTCAGCCTTCATCAGCAACGTGACCAGTCAGTGTCCTCCAACTACCCCGAGGGAGGGAGGCAGGGAGGGAGGGAGGCAGGGAGGGAGGCAGGGAGGGAGGCAGGGAGGGAGGGAGAGAGAGGGAGGCAGGGAGGGAGAGAGGCAGG
>NW_023665775.1:24672-48029 GCF_001649575.2 Kryptolebias marmoratus | reverse complement strand
ATCAGCAACAGGGAGGCAGGGAGAGAGAGGGAGGCAGGGAGGGAGGCAGGCAGGGAGGGAGGCAGGGAGGGAGGCAGGCAGGGAGGGAGGCAGGGAGGGAGGGAGGGAGGCAGGGAGAGAGAGGGAGGCAGGGAGGGAGGCAGGAAGACACAGAGAGGGACATGGAGACAGACAGGAAGTTGTACATCAGTGTCAGCAGGTGATCCAGTTTAACCCCTCCCCTCCTGGCTCTCCTCAGACAGCCCCTACGCTCTGATCGTCAGGAGGTACCTGTCTCTGCTCGATGCTGCCATCGAGCTGGAGTACCAGGACTACACCGGACCTCGCCTGCAGGATGCCCACAAGGTGCTGATGTTTGACCACGCCCTCACAGCGGACGAGGTCAACCGCAAGTACAGGTAACGCCTGCAGACAGGTGAGACAGATCCAGCAGGACACAGGTCCACGAAGAGTTCCAAGAGTTGAATTATGGTAAAGAACTTAAAGACGGGGTTCTACTTCCATGTTCTCTCTTTAAATCAAACTAAATTAAAGATTGGTCTAAAAGGTTTTAGGTTTTCTCCTTAAATTAGATTAAGATTCGAAGAATACCAGGAAATCAAGTTAAAGAAAACCTTTATTTAGCTTAAAGTTTATTCATGTGAAACAGCTTATGTCCCTTTCACACGGACCCTAACGGTGCCGGCTCCACTCTACTTGTCTCGCTTTGCGTGCATTTACATCTGCATTTTTTCGAGGCCGGTCCCTGCTTTGGAGTAGGGCCAGCCGGGCCGGCCCTGCTTCGTGGGCGGAGCAAGCTTAGCTCCTGTTCACTCATTGGTCGTGGGTGTGGTCTGATGCAAACGTAAAGAGTGAAGAAAACAACGGTAGACAATTTTGGAACAGTATCGAAGTAATAGGACTATAAACAACGGCGTTAGCTTACCCAGCAACATTTATGCTGTCTGTCCCCCAGCTGAAGGTGCTGTAAAGCCTAAAATCTCCAGCGGCTAACAGCTGTCCTACTCCACGCAACAATCTCAGGTTCCAGAGCATTTCTTCCACTGCGCCTCTCTTCCTGAAGTCTCAGGAGAATCCCCAGAAGTTTAAAAAACAGCAACAACACAGGGCCAACGCTGTCCATAGCGCTTCCGTTGTTTACACAACGTGCGCTAAGTTTCGATAGCGACGCGGCCCCGCCCCCCGCAACACGAGGAGGCGTTCCTCTGCTACCAACCAAACTGGCCGGTGCATACTTTATTGAGCCGAGTAGAGCCGAGCCGAGTAGAGCCGGACTTCTGAATTAGAGCCGGTGTAAAAGAGGCTTTAAACAACCCTTTAATCTGAGATAACTTTAAAATATTTAAAGAATCACTTTAAATAAAACCAAACATTTAACTAAATGTCGGGTTCTGACGGGTTCTGAAGGGTTCTGACTGGTTCTGACGGGTTCTGTGGTATCAGTTATAAAGGTCTGGTGGCCGAGGCTCTGAGGCAGCTGGTGGGAGAACAGAACTACAAACAGGACGAGGTTCTGGCCCCGGGATACTACACAGGTACTACACAGTACCACACAGTACCACACAGGTACTACACAGTACCACACAGGTACTACACAGTACCACACAGTACTACACAGTACCACAGAGTACCACACAGGTACCACACAGGTACCACACGGTACCACTGTCTCTAAACCTTGTTCCGGTTGTCTCTGCAGACTTCGTTCTCTGGTTGGACGGTTCTGGTCGGGTTCTGCCCATCAGGTCCGGAGCAGGTTTGCCGATGAATGTTGTTCCTCCATCTTGTGTTACCATGGCGACTGAGCCGAACGAGGATGCTGTTGCCACGGTGACCTCAGCGCTGCAGAAGCTGTCTCCGTTCGCAGCGCTGGAGGACAGTGCCGAGCCGTCGGGTCAGGGAGACGAGGAAGTGGGCGGGGCCTCAGAAGCCCAGTCTTTCCGGCCCCACCACATGTGCAGCGCAGCAGGGGCCACAGCAGCCTCCGGCCTCCCTCGGACCGGGACCAATGGCGGGCCCCTGGACTTTGAACCGTACTACAGTCCTGCAGCAGAGTTCTACACGGGCCTGGCCAAGGAGCACTCTCTGGAGAGTCAGGACAGCTCCACGCTTAGCAGCTCCCCCTCTGATGGGCCGCCTCCACCCGGGGCCCCGGAGCCCACAGGCGCGGCGGCCCCAGACTCTCTCTTCCAGTTTTCTATTGGGAAGATCCTGGAGGACGAGGGGACTGCAGGGAACTCCAGGGTTCAGGGGTCGGACTGCGAGTTGCCAGGGTTCTACGAAGGAGCGGCCTATGCGGAAGGGTCCTGCACCGACAGGGGACCCCCGACCCCCTCCCAGCTCCTCCCTCCTGACCAAGCTGACCCAGAAACCCTGCTAGAGCCAAGACAGATCCAGAGGTCAGTCTACTTTAAGTCCAACAGGTTCTGGGGTCCCGACAGAACCGGGCCACAGCTGTAATCCTGTTGTTCTGTCTGCAGGGTCATTATGTCCGTCAACGACAAGTGGCACTACTGTCACAACTCTGAGGTTCTGGTTGGGTCCCGGGCCATGAGGGACCGACACCTGAGGCTGCTGGGATACATCATCCTGCAGGTCAGTCCACCGGTCTAGAAGCAGACCCCCACACAGAACCACATTCTTGATCCCCTGGGTCCAAACATTTACTGATGGTGAACATGGTCGGACCCAGCCGGGTTCTGGTCCGAGTTGGTGCACATGTCATGTGACGTGCTTCCTCTCTTGTCCCCTCTCAGCTGCCGTACCATGAGCTGGAGAAGCTGAACGGCATCGAGGAGGTGAAGCAGTACCTGCACCAGAAGCTGCTGGAGGTCCCACTATGACCGTGTGTGTGTGTGCGGGGGTGTGTGTGTGTGTGTGTGCAGCCGCCTGTCGGCACTCAGAAGCTCAGGGGGAACTGTGACCAAACTGTGACCCACGTTAACCAGATTGGACTCAGTTTCCCATCAGGCCGTGCAGCAGGTGTCTGCAGGTGTGGATGATGAGTCATTTTTGATTGGGCGGGGGGAGGGGCCTGTTTTATAACATGTGGTAACCTAGTAAAGAAATCGCATGAGGGCAGGTTTTTTTAAGCATGTGCCAAAGGCTGGAGGAAGGCGGTGGAAGCCGGGGTCAAAGGTTAGATTATTTATTTGTGTAACAGGTGATGCACACAGTTTGATTATATTCTATAAATGTGTATAAAAGCTGAAACCAACAAATTTGACTCAGAGTTTTTTTTTTTACCTGGGTCCTGATTCTTTAAGGTGTCGTCATCTTAATATCACAACAGAAAACTAGACAGGAAGTGAGAAAAAGTGCATTTATTTTGTTTCTGTGGAGCCTCAACTCTGACTCCTCCCTCAGAGGAAACTAACCAACAGGCTCCGCCCCTTGACTGTCAAACTGTACAAGCCCCACTCTCAAAACTCTGACCGGAAAAAATAACTTCTGAAACATCCATCATAAAAACAAACGCTTGATAAAAAAAACACCACTCAGGTAACAAAACACTCCATCAAGCTCCGCCTACTTCACGTCTCACTGCCTCTATGACTGGCAGATGAGTAGGCGTGGCCTGCACAGCCTGTCCTCTTCAATAAGAGGGTGGAGCTAATCTGAGTCCAAATCACTGGATTCCTCAGAGGATGACTGATCTTCATCCTCCTCCTCGTCATTCTGAGGACAGAAAACAGGAAGTGGTTTCAGGAGACGGGTTCAATATAAGGAAACTGTTCCAAATCATTGCTCACCTCGTCTTCATCCTCACTGTCTGTGCTTCCTGATGTCTCGTCATCTTCATCAGAGTCCGTTGATTCGCTCTTGTCCTCGTCTGAATCAGACATGTCCTGCTGGGGGACAGACAGACGAACGCAGCGTCACAACCTGCAGCCCGACCGACCACACTCAAAGCGGCGTTGTTACCTTGGCGCGATACGCCATCGCCCTCTTGCCCACGCTGACCCCGGGGGTGACTGCTCTCGATCCGGACACTTTCGCCTTGGCGGTCACGCAGACTTTAGTGACGGGGCTGCTGCGGGCTTTCGTGGTGCTGCGACGTTTCTGACAAACAAAACCGTTCTTAGATACGTTACAGCGTGAGTCCAGAGTCCAGGCTGAGCTGCACTTACTGAGGAGGAAAACTCCTTGTAGACGGCCCGGTCCTGCGGAGACAGCGACTGAGGACAAGAAGACACGTGTTAGGACGAGTGAGGACAGACATCCAGCTGAGTAAGTAAAGGTCACAGCTCACCTTCACCCAGTCTTCCAGCTCAGCCTTGTACTCCACCTGCTGCTCCTCCACCAGCTTCTTGTACTTGTCCTTCTGACTCTGGCTCAGCTTCTGCCAGCGTTTACCGATCTCCACCATCCGCTCCTTCAGGCTGAAGTGGTTCAGTTCTCCATTGGTCAGGAGCTCCTGGGAGAACATCTGATACCCGCTCCTATTGGACAAACACACTGAACCTTTAAAACAGGCGGAGTTAAACACGTGTAACACTGAGGGGGTACTCACACCGGGGGCTTCTTTGGTTCGCCGTCAAACTTAGGCTTCCTCTGACCGGCAGCAGGCGTCCTTATCTCAAACAGCTCCCTCTGCAGGACAGCCAGAGTCAGTGCAACATGTCACAACTCATACAGAACACAGAGGGGCGGGGCCAAGACAAGCGCAATGAGTCAGAGGTCAAAGGGAGGAGTTACAGAAGGGGGGGTTACAGACTACTCTGTTAGTCATTATTCGATAACTATGAGGGTGGGGGCGTGGCTCACTGACCACGGGTCGGTACTGAACCTCGTAACGCTTCTGGTCCTCTGCTGCTTTCTTTATCCAGGGAATCTTCTCCTTCTTCTCCATGGACTTCCAGGCCGCCTCCATGGCCGCCTGCGCCTTCCGGCGGTCGCTCTGAGACAGGAGTCACATGACCAGAACCAGGTTGGAAACTGAGTCGACAAGAAGCTGGGGGGGGGCTTTTATTGGCAAAGGAGCTCACTCTGTATTTAGCCAGGTAGTCTCCAATCACGCTGTGCTGCCACATCTCCTCAGCTGTTTTTGGCGTCTCGGGAAGCTTTGCTGTCTTCGTCCCGTCCCGTTTGTCTTTGGGCTGTCCAGCTTGCACCCAGGGCTCTGGCTCCGCCTCCCGGCAGCGCTCCTGTGATCATTAGATTCAGTGAGGAACAGTTGAAGTGGAACCACAGAGCACAGAGACAGTAGAAGAAGAATACAGCTGGACCTTTACTGATGGAGACTTGGCTCTGTGTGGGCTAGAGGCCACGCCCACATTCAATTTGGCACCACCCATTTTCTCCTCTGACAGGACTCTGTCTCGCTCCTCTCCTGGAAGACTCTGAAGCACAAAGAGGTTTCAGACGAACAGGAAACGGTTTCCTGGTTGTTGATGAAGAAAATGAGCTCACCTCCAGGAACCGCTGCAGGTCCACGTCATACTGCTTCTTCTTCTGCCAAGAGAAGGTGGTGTAAGAGAGCAGCCGGCAGAGAGACGCTGATCCCGTGTCGTCAAGTTACCCACCTGCTCGCAGCGTTTCTGGAACATGTCCTTCTCCTTCTGCGTCAGCATCTTCCACTGCTTGCTGCAGAGCACCATGCGCTCCGTGCTCGGGACGTCCTTCATGTTGACCATCAGCTCGGCGCAGTACAGCGAGTATCCGTTACTGCCAACGACAGGGTCAGAACTCACGGGTCACCTACACTAACTGCTGGCATCCCACAAGGTTTCATTCTTGGTTGACCTTAATCCCTTCAGGGAAGATTCTGGAACCATTAACCATGTTAACTGCTTTCTGCGGTCATGTCTGCCCAGTCAGGTGAGGACCAAACACTGACATCATCTTACAAACAATTACTGTAAAATCACTATTATCTTCAAAGTTTTGTTGTGTTGTCTTCTATAAAGGGCCTCAGACAGCCAGTCTTCTGCAGGTAGAGTCCAACAGTTATTGTCTCACAGTGTCTTAAAGTCTGTGTCCTTTGTCATTTCCTTTATACAGGTTAGTCTCATTGCAAGAGAGACCTTATGCACAAATAAAACAATAGAGTCAATAAAAGACAGTAACATACAAGGACTTGTTAATGAATGTGTCCCAGTGTAAAAGTCTACAAATGTGTAACGATGAGAGGTGTACTGCCTGGGATGACTCGAAGCTCTGAGGCTGGAAACAGCTGGAAACAGCTGGCAGAGTCTACATAATCTATGAAAACCTAAAAGGTGGCAGAAACCAGCTGGTGTGGGGCACAAAATAAAACAGAAGGGACATTTTTCCTGTTTTGTCTTACTGACATTTAGCATCAGCCGAGTTATAAAAGCTGCGGCTGAAAGCAAAAACAGACTGAGTGCTTAAAGACGAGCAGCCATCTTTGCACGGCAGTAAATAACAATTATCTGCATAGAAGGGCACAGATGCATCAGTGACAATACAACCAAGGTTATGGATATAAATAGTAAAGAGCGTTGGTCCTAAAATTGGTCTTGGAGATTTCCAGGTGACTTGCACATTTAAAAGCCACCCCACAGAACTCCTGTGGCTGACAGCTTCCAAAGCTTCAGACAGATTTATAAACACGGCAGCACGAGGCCTTTAACATTGTTTAGGGCTTTCAATGCGGCAGCCACTCTGCTCCTTTAAAGAAAAAACAGACTGACAAAGGGACTATAAGTGGGCCTTCAGCTGTTAGATTCATGTTTTAAGTATTTTAGCTCTAACACAAAGCTCTGAAATGATCCTGTACCTGTTCTTTGATTCTGTGGTTGAAAACGTTTTCCTTCCCATCCAGGTAACTTTGTGTGGAGTTCTAAGCTTTAAGCTGCTTGAGATGCTCCACTTATGTAACTGCAGATTAATTTCACTTTCCTCCCAACGGAAAGTCATTAGGGTTAACAGATATTTTGGCCACATGCATGAAGGTGTGAATTAGAGTGAAAATGGCTGCATCAGGCACTGTAGGAGTTCAGGGCTCTCTTTTCCACTTCGCCTTTGAGGGACCAACACCGAGCCGTCGGTTCAGGAATGTAGAGGACAGCTGGGTCAGAACCCACATGACGGAAGTAGAAGTCTTCAGCAGACACATCAACTCTGTTGACAACAACATCAAGTTCTCCAGAGAAGATGCTGACGACAACAAGCTGCCTTCGTTGGACTGTCTGGTTCACATGGACAGAGAGGACAGCAGGAAACCGACCCACACGGATCAGAACCTTCTGAACCATCCTCATCCCTGATGTTGCTGCAGAACCTGAGGAACTCTGAGGGACTTCCTCCAAACACAACATCCAGGTCCATGTCAGACCCAACAGGACTCTGAGACAGAGGCTGGTCCATCCTGAGGACCTGGAGGACAGTCCATCCTGAGGACACAGAGGTCGGTCCATCCTGAGGACAGAGGCTGGTCCATCCTGAGGACAGAGGTCGGTCCATCCTGAGGACACAGAGACTGGTCCATCCTGAGGACACAGAGGTCGGTCCATCCTGAGGACGCAGAGGCCTGTCCGTCCTGAGGACACAGACTGAGCGGTGTGGTGTCTGCAGCTCAGTCCTCCATATTGGAGAAACAAACAGCTTCTCCACAGACACATGGCTCAACCCAGGAGAGCAGATCTTCAGGACTCAGCTGAGCTCCTGCTCCTCAAGGAGAAGGGACACTCTTTGGAGGACCACAGTGTTCAGATGTTGGACAGAGAGGGGGGTGAAGGAAGACATCTACGTCAGAAGAGAGACACCAACTTTAAACAGAGGAGGTCTCAGATTTCAGCTTTCTAAGACCTCCAACATGAAGCCTGATCTCCAGTCAGTTTCACTCTAATCAACACCTTCATTCAGGTGACAAACATCTCTCTGTCAGGAACACAGAGACCCTAATGACCCTCAGGAGGGAGGGGAGGGAGATTAATCTGCATGTGAGTTTAACTGCATAAATGGAGCATCTTCTGCAGTTTAAAGCTTGGAACTCCACACTGTCCAGGTTTAAAATGAGAAAGCTCCCCGGGTGGGAGGAGAAATGTCCACAAATACAGAAGTCCAGTTGTTTTGTTTGATGTGTGTGTGTGTGTGTGGGGGGGGGGGGCTGCCACATCCTGGATGGCTGAGAATCCTCACCAGAATATGTTTAATGCTGTAGGATCACCACCTTTCAACATGGTCCTACAGCCAGTCAGTGTCCTTGTCAGTTTTGTAAAGTTGGTCTTGCACAGTCAGTTGGTGTAGCACAGGTGGTCTCATTCAGACTGTCTCATTCAGACTGTCTCATTCAGACTGTCTCATTCAGACTGTCTCAGACAGACAGATTTTTGCACTTAATGTTGGTGTTCTGAAGACTCACGGTGGAGGTTTGGTTGGCCGTCCATCAAACTTGTCCTTCAGCTGTCTCTCAGCCTTGGTGAGGACGGAGCGAATGTGATCGTCTGAGTTGACATCTGGGTGGGCTTCATGATATGCTCTCATACTGTCCTACAACACAGAGTCCAACAATCAGACCCTGGACACACATGGAGGATCACAGGAGACACTAGACACCAGCCAGCCTCCTGTGTGTCCCCCTGGAGGTTGGTCAGGATCAGATGGTCTTCTGTGATGGGGGAGGGTGTCAGTTCTGGTACCTCATAGTCTTTCTGTAGCTCCAGGGCCTTGCTGATCCACTTCAGCCTCCTTTTATCGGACAGTTGGGACCACTGTCTTCTCAGGGCCTCCTTCAGCTCCTTCTGACTCACCTGCACAGAACATAGAACCAGGACTTTCAGAACAACAGGGAACAGGATTTCCCATGATACCATTGGTGCAGACGGTCAGGGGAGAACAGGGACAGGATCCAGCCCGTGTTGTGCACCTCTGGATGCAGCTTCATGTACGTCTTCTTCTCATGGTTGTACCACAGTTGTTGGGGGGTTTTGGGTTTTTCGGGCAGGTCTGACTTCTTCCTCTCCTCGATCAGCTCCGGATGCTCCTCCCTGCAGGTCGGCTGACATTAGCCTAGCCACATACTAATACAGCTGTACACAGACTGTTAATGGGTCAGAACCATGTCACTTACTTGAACCGAGCCATGTTCTTCTCGAACTCTTCCTTCTCCCGCTGGAACTCAGAGATGTACTTTTGCTGCAGGAAAAAAAGCAAACCCTTCTGTTGACAGGATGTTGTGAGATGTGCTCAGAAGGTCCGGGTGCTGGTGCTGGTTCTGGTTCTAACCTTCTTTTTATCCGGCAGCTCCTTGTACTTCTTGGACAGAATCTTGGTCAGGTCTAGGTTGCTCATCTCCGGGTGGATTTTGGCATATTTGGCTCGTTTCTCCATGAAGAAGCGAAAGTATGGAGTCAGAGGTTTTTTTGGGAAGTCTGGGTGGGTCTGGATAGTTCAAAGGTCAAAGGTCATCAGGTTGTTTAAAACAGCACTTCAGGAGAGCGCTGGTCCAGCAGATCCAGAACCAGTAGAGTCTCAGAACATCTCACCTTCAGTTTCTTGCCTTTGTATGGATTCTTCACAAACTCGATGGCGTCCACAATGAGTTCTGTCATCGTTCTGTATTTCCGAACCTGGACAACAAAACCAGAACTTTAAAAACTGGGACCGCAGAAGGTTCTGCGAGTAAACCGGGCCGGATCATGTGACTGCCTCTGTACCTCACAGGAGACTTTCTGCCATTTCTGGCGGCACATGTCTCCGGTGAATCCTCCGAAACCAACTTTGTCCCAGTCAAAGTGCGACTCTGTGGTTTTATACTTCATGGCGTCGCCTTCAGGCAGAAGAGTCCGGATCCGGTCTAATAGGGTCAGACAGTCCTCCTTACTCCACTCATCTACACACAGGTGAGACAGTCAGGTGAGTTGGGTGAGACAGACAGGTGAGACGGAGACACTTCACAGCTCTGGTGGTTACCTGCTTCACCTTTGATCCTGGAGTTCATGGCTGAGGAGACACTGCTGCTGCCGTTCATCCTGCAGCCCCTCACTGCTTCACAAACACAGGTGTGACACTGGGAATTAGACGCTTCACACCTGCTGATCACAGGCGATCAACCCCCTGAAACAGGTCTGGCTCCCTGCGGGTCTGGACTTTGGACTGGTCCCTACAGGTCCCGGTTCTGAACACGGAGGGCAGCAGAGAGCAGCACCAGCTGACGGACCGAAGCTATGCGGGCCGTCCCGTTCCCAGTGGTTCTGGAGGCGGTTCTGGCCGTGCAGCCCGACCCGGGACTTGGTGAGGAGAGAAGCGGGCCTTCGGCCTGCAGCTGCCCGGTAATGGCGGCCTTCCTCCGGCAGGAGTCAGCACGGAGCTCCCGCTGTCTGCAGGCCGAACCGCGACCCGAACGGCTGCTCGTTTGTTGTTGTTGTTTGGATTAAAATGTTATTTTATTTTTCATTTAAACATCAAAGGGATTTTAACCACCGATCAGCCGCGCGCTCCGACACGTGGAGCCGATAATCGCATTGTTTATTAAAAAACGATGAAAAACCGTCACATGTTGGCTTTTCGCAGATTTAAATAATTCAACTTAATCTGGTATTTGAGGGGTTAGAGGCGGATTATCAAGCCTGGATTGTTCCGGTTCTGACCGGGGCAAATGGTCGCTGCTGCCCGAGAAGCCTTCACTGCAAAGCCGCCATGAATGTTCGGAGGACTCGGGGACAAACGAGCAGAAAAAACACATAAATCTGTTTAAAATCAGAACCAACTGCTTACCTGCTGGTTCCGATACGAGCCTAGATGGTTAAAGAACACCAACGAGCTGGTTCGGGTAAGTTCTGAGCTTTCAGACGGTGTCTTTTTCAGCTGTAAACCCCGGGGAGTCGGGTCGAAACGGATCCGACAAAAGGAGCGTCTAGTCCGGTATGAAACTCCGCCCAGCGCCGCAGGGGGAGGAACTCCGGGGGAAAACATGAGGACAAAGGCGGAGGATGAAACCAGAGACAGCGGCTCGAACAGCAGCCAAACTCCCGCTGATCCGGACCCGTTCGACACTTCCCACTGAAACCCAGAGCCGACCTCCGGGTCCGGGTCTACATCCTCAGCCGGACTGGGACCCGGTGTGTCAGCCGGAGACTGGAGGGCGGCGGGCCGGCTGCTCCGGGCCCCAGGAGGAGCCACCGGAGGCCGGGAGGCGAGTGCCGGTGTCACGGAGCCTCATCTGCAGAGAGGGAACACCGAGCCCCGGGTCCGGGATCCTGCAGACCGGGGTGGGGTTTGTGTGTGTAGTAATAAATAAAATTGATTAAAACCAGAAAAATAAAGTCGGGCTTTATTTTCTTTTATTTTAAAACTCCGAACTGAATCAATCAGCTGATCAGGAACCGGATTAGGGTAATGGATCAGGTCTAACCCGGTCAGGGGGACCACCTGAGGGTCCTGACCTGGTTCTGGTTCAGAGGCTGAGGAGGGTCCAAAGGAAAACCTGCAGGAGGACTTAAGTACTACCCCCTGCTGGTCCGGATGGAGCTAAAACCCCAAACCAGGTCTTAGGGGGTCATCAAACTCAAAGAAGAAAAAAATCTTTTAATTAAAAAAATAAAAGCAGCTGATTCCAAATGTTCGGCTCAGAGAGAAATGAGCTGAAAATACTTTTTATTTTAAATTAATCAACTACAGATAAATGCTGAGGAACTGTTGCTTCATCAGCAAAAAAAAAAAAAAAAATCACCCATTCCTCACCTGGACACCGGTCCTGATTCTGACTGATTTCGGTACTTTGTTCGGTACTGTTTCGCTGAAACCGCAAAGCTGACCCTGACCAGCAGGGGGCAGTGTGACGTCATTCCCATCGGAAGTGCAGAAGAAGAAGCTGCTGAACGGCAGTCTGAGCAGATTAGCCTGTTAGCCTGGAAGCTAACGTTCTGTGATATGAAGGTTCTGTTGTAAACGGTGAGTTCCGGTTCGGATCCATGAGTTCTGGTCCGGTCTGGGTTTCCTCTGACTCTCTCTCCGGAACCCAGACTGATCCGGATCAGGTGCTGTTAGCTTTAGCTTAGCCTGAGCTGACTTCCGGTGTTAGCTGCGGGGTTAGCCGTCTGCTTGAGCTGAAAACAGCTGGTCAGAATTCTGCAGGTGTTTGTTTCGAGCTTTTTAACTTCCGGTCAGTGTTTGACAGAGAGACTGGAGATAAATGACAAACGAACAAAACAACAGAAAATAAACGTTTTTAACTTCCTTTGAGCGTTTCACACAGGTTAAAATTAAACAACAAACAAGCAAAACAACAGGCGTTTGAGGAAAGAGGTTTGAAACTCTGGCTGTCTAAATTGTCTACTCTTTACCAGTCGGTGTCCTACATGGTGGGTCGGCCATTTTGCTGTACTGTTGGAAATGTAAACTAATTTTTCATTCACTGTAATGTGTCCTAGAGACTTGTGAAAGTACAGACCTGTTTCTACGTCGGTGGAAGTAGACCATAATGCACTGCGGTTGAGCCGACACAGCTGGCTAATTGAGGATCATGCTGTGATTATCTGAATCTGAAGAGTCCAGGCCTGTATTCTGTGTTTCTGTGCAGACTGTGAGTCCTCAGCACATAATTCTGAAGTACGCTGCATTCAAGGACCGCTGGAAATACAGAAACTCCCATCTGTCCCCTAAAGAGTTACTACTCTTACTGTGTACTCAGTGACAGCTCAGAATTTAAATTAACTTCGACTGTTTTTAATAACATTTATATTGACTCAAATAATTAAAGACATTAAATCAGCTATAATTTCTCTAAAAGAACTGATCAGGTGAAATCTGTTTTCAGGAAGATGGTTGAAACAAGATTTTCTGAACAATAAACTGACCTTTAAGCTCCGCCTCTTTTTACAGGTTGTAATTTAAGCTTTTTGCCTATATACAGGTGTAAATGAAACTAAGCTCCACCCACTGTACAGGTTCTAATTTAAGCTCCGCCCCTATATGCAGGTGTTTTTTGTGGGCGATGGCTCTGATCGAAGGTGTTGGAGATGAGGTGACGCTGCTCTTCAGCTCCCTCCTGCTGCTGATGGTGCTCCTGCTCGCCTGGATCTCCACCCGCACATCTGAACCCCCAGAACACCTGTTCAGCGCCTCCACAAGTTCCGCCCCCTCAGATAGGAACGCCTCTGCACACCATGACAGCCCCTCAGACTCCTCTTCTTCGGCTACTAGCTTTGTGAGTGATGGTTCGCCATCAGAAGCTCCGCCCACTGATGCCTCCCCTCAGGTAGGAGAGTCTGAGGGAGGAGGCGTGAGGAGCCGAGGAGCAGGAGAACCTGCATCGTCTCAGAGGAACATGGTGGTCCGGCTGAAGTTCCTCAACGACACGGAGAGAACGGCTCAGGTTAAACCGCAGGACACCATCGGATACATCAAACGGTAAGTACTACACCATCCTACGCAGGTACTACAGAGTAGTCCTTAGTACTACTGAGAACTACTTCACAGTACTTGAGTACTACCAAATTCTACACGGTACTTCACAATCCTACCCAGGTACTACAGGGTACTACACTGTACCAGAGAGTGTTAATGATCTGCGTCAGTCAGAGTTCTGTGGAACTGACCCGATCCAGCCCTCATGTGTCTGTATGTTCTTCTGCTTTTTCAGAACCTACTTCGCGGGCCAGGAGCAGCAGGTCCGGCTCATCTATCAGGGTCAGCTGCTGCAGGACGACGCCCGAACCCTGGCGTCCCTGAACCTGGCCCATAACTGTGTCCTGCACTGCCACATCTCTCAGCACGCTGCTCGGGTGGCGGCGGGGGGAGCGCGGCCCGCCGACCAGGTCCAGGTGGCGCTGAATGTGGGCAGCCTAATGGTACCGCTGCTGGTTCTGATGCTGTCCGTGCTGTGGTACTGTCAGATCCAGTACCGGCAGTTCTTCACCGCCCCCGCCACCGCCTCACTGGTTGGCATCACCATCTTCTTCAGTCTGGTAGCCTTTGGAGTCTACCGTCGCTAGGTGCTCTCTGATTGGCCGTTTCTGCAGACAGCTGTTATCTGCTCTCTGATTGGCCGCTGCTGCGGACAGCTGCTAGCTGCTTATTGGACAGGGAGTGTAGTATGTGTCTGTTGCCATGGAGATCCTGATGTAAACAAGGACTTTATTTTTTTAGTTTCTTATCATTGTGCCTCTTTCACTGCAAGGGTCTGTGTGGACGCAGCACACCTGTCCACACCTGTCCAACTCTGTCTTACACCCATCTGTCTGTCTGTCTGTCTGAAGGGGAGAAAGTTTTCTTTGAATTTCGACTTTTGAAGAAACTAATAAAAGATTAATTTATAGTTCTGCATCGGTTTCTATTTCTGATCTTCATCTTTCTCAAACTGATCCACAGTTAGTTTATTTATTCAGGAATGATCACAGAGGTGTTAGAATCAGAATCCAGACTGACCTGAGATCAGTCTGAAGAACAACCGATAAAATATTCAGAACCATCATGCAACACAAACACAGCAGGACTCCAGCAGAACATCTTCAGAGGCTGTTATCACCTTCAACACTGGAAACAGAAAAACACAAGTCCTGGATCAGTCCTGGATTAGTCCTGGATCAGTCCTGGATTAGTCCTGGATTAGTCCTGGATTAATCCTGGATTAGTCCTGGATCAGTCCTGGATTAGTCCTGGATTAGTCCTGGATTAATCCTGGATTAGTCCTGGATCAGTCCTGGATTAATCCTGGATCAGTCCTAGATTAGTCCTAGATTAGTCCTAGATTAGTCCTAGATTAGTCCTAGATTAGTCCTGGATTAATCCTGGATTAGTCTTGGATTAGTCCCGGACCAGTCCCGGATCAGTCCCGGACCAGTCCCGGATCAGTCCTGGACCACTACATCTGAAGGTGGTGTGGGTTCATGGGAATCTGCCCCATGTGATGTGATGTCACAGTGATGTCACTACCTTCAGCTGTGCAGCCAGGTGTTCAGGTAACTCGACTCCAGCAGCTTCTAGCAGCAGGATGGTTTCCATCAGAGGGAAGGAGGAGGACATTTCATCGTCATCTCCTACAGGTTGGATTTCCTGCTGCAGACTGAACACGAACACAACCATAAATCTGCAGACTGAACAAAATGTAAAAACAGTCCTGGATCAGTACCCGTCAGTTTACCTGCTCTCAGGTGATTTTACCTTTTGCTGGCGGACTCCAGCAGGAAGTCGGTGTACATGTGTTTCCAGTCCAGGATAACTGACAGCAGGGAGGCTGTGAAGGGTCGAAGGTCAACCTGCAGCCAGCCATGCAGGATAATGACATCATCCAGGTAAGTCACCTCTGAGCTCAGGGTATGCAGCACCTGGATCTGAAGAAAAAACCTGTTAGCTGGTGCTGCTTATCTGCAGCTGCCAGGTGCAGACAGGTGTGTCACCTCTCTCTGGAAGTCCCTCAGGGTGGGTGGAGTCTTTTCAAGCTCCAGGTCTTCAGGTCCAAGTTGCTTGCTGTAGGTCAGAAACTCCTGAAACACTGCCTTCCTGTCACTCTGCCACAGGTGAGAGTACCTGTCCAGCTCAGCCCTTAGAAACTCTGCCTCCTCCTTCACCTGCAGCAGTTTATGCATCACTTCCTGTTCCAGCTCACACAGCTCCAGGTTCTGCTGCAGGACGTCCTGACGCGCAGGTAAGGAGAGACAGGTATGAAGCCTCCGACTGGGCTCTCAGTGTGATGTCACAGTGATGTCAGCCTCACCTGGTAGTTACCCTGGCAACGTGCAGAGATCCTGGGTGGCAGACTGGCTACTGTGTAAACCTGTTCTATGATGCTTTTCAGGAAGGCTGTCAGGTCGTCCTCCACCGTCGGCTCAAACACACTTCCTGTTTCCTGCAGCTGGAGACTGATGGCCAACAGCGGGGTGCCGCGGGTCTGCACACGGAGAACACACAGAGAACACAGAGAGAACAGAGAGAACACACAGAGAACANATGCCACCGGCTCTTCC
The DNA here is from genome assembly GCF_001649575.2 of Kryptolebias marmoratus. NCBI lineage: Eukaryota > Metazoa > Chordata > Actinopteri > Cyprinodontiformes > Rivulidae > Kryptolebias > Kryptolebias marmoratus. The sequence continues at coordinate 32,157 of NW_023665775.1, read as the reverse complement.
ATCAGCATCCTGCGGGACTCGCAGTTTTCTGGGATCCTGCTGGGGGTCTGATCTGATGGGACCAGGACCAAGGGCCCGGCTCAGCAGTCTGGATCATAAAAACTGAGAACCCTGCCTGGAACCACACAGGTTACATTTTGACCCGAGCCTGAGGATCAGACTGGAAACCCAGAGACCGGTACCGATCTGAAACCAGGAGGATTTAAGGGGGACAGAACCCCCTCATTCATTCAATCTGATCATGTTTCGAGGTTTCTCAGGTTCTTTCCAGAGGGAATTCATTTCTTATCAGTTCAGAGAAGAAAGTCTGGACCTGAAGTGGACCGGGTTCACCTGCAGAGACCGGTTCTTTCAGATTTAAGCCTTATGTCATAAACAACTTGTTCTTATTCATAAACAATAAAATCTTTGCATTTTCTGTTGATTTTTCTTCCTGATTGTCTCAAAACCACTCAGGGAAAGTAAAGTATGAGCTGAAGTGAACGTTCCTCTGTCTTGGACCAGAACCAGAACCAGAACCAGAACATGTAACCCAACATCAACATCAGAGGCCTGGAGTAGGAACACTTCTAACAAACAGCTCTCCGTGGAGCTGACTCCTCCCCCCAAAACACGCCTGCTCATGTGTCTGAGCGTGCACGGAGCCGTGCGCGGAGCCGTGCACGGAGCAGCCCTCGGTGCGGCGGAGCGGCGCCTCGTTCTGGGATGATGTCACTTTGGGGCCGCAGAGGCTTTGAACAAAGAACAGTTTGTGTTTCAGACTCTGATCCTGGAAGGAAAACGGTCGGAGAAGCCTGACTCCAGCTGCAGCTCTCAGGTTTACCTGGAGCAGCTGACAGCTGATTGGCTGCAAAACAAGAACAGGTGAGACATGTCGTGAAATAGGTCAGAACGCAACATTTTTACTGGTGTGCAGAACTTGTCTCTGATTGGCTGCTGCACTCTGTTCTTCATGTTCTTTAACCAGCCATAACATTATGACCAGGTAGAGAAAGCAACAGCTCATTTTGTGACAGCAAACATGTTTTTATTTTCACATTGATAGAAATGTTGGAACATTTACAGTTTCTTTCAGAACACATCAACAACAGGTCCAACAGAACTCAGTTCTGTTCGACGTGGATCAGAAGACTCTCACACCTGTCCAGGTGTTAGGAGGTAGAAAGGCTCCACCCACTCACACCTGTTTTCTGGGACAGTTTGTTGACATCATGGAGCCTCTTCTTGATACCTTTGGTGACATCACCTTAGCCCGTGACATCACAGGAGTTCGGGTCATCGCAGGTGATCTGGGTATGACTTTTAACCAGCTATTCTGCGGAGTGGGCGTGGTTTGTGTTGGCCCCGCCCTCTCGGGCTCCACCCAGACTGTGTTGCGACCGTACAGCCTCCTCTCGTACAGCAGCAGCTGCTCCCAGAAACCGGCGTTTAGACAGATGAAGGGCCGGCTCTTCTGGACCCAGCGGTGAGCCTGGCACAGTGTCACGCCCCTGAAGCGCATCAGGTACGCCATGACCAGCGCCGGAGAACGGCTCAGCCCGGCGGCGCAGTGGACCAGCGTGCCACCTGCGTGGTTTCCATGGATACGCTCAGCCACCCGGTCGAAGTGTTCTCCGAGACGAGCGCTGGGAAGGTCGCAGACGGGAACACGCACACACTCCACGCCGGGGTAGGCGGGACAAGCGTGACTCAGCGTGGCGTTAACGATCAGGGTGATGCCTTTCTGGGACATCAGAGCAGCGTTGAAGGGGGCGTCTGCCCCGCTGAGGAACAGGGTTGGCGTGACCTGAGACAGCAACATCTGACTGGCTTCAAGAAGCTTTTGAGCCTCAGCTTCAGGTCCAACGGACTGAAAACAGCTGATGGAACAAACAAAAACACAATTTACAACCTGAGGAAAAAAATAATCAGGAAATACCTGATGAAGAAACTTTAAAGGGACGATGCAGTGATTGCTGGTAGCCTAGCTTAGAAAACAATCTGGAAATGAAGGGGAACCGTTGGCCTTGCTTGGGATAAGGACTGAAGGTATAGCAAACAGCGTAGCTTAGCATAAAGGCATGGAACAGACTGAAACTGTTAGCATAGCATAAAGGCATGGAACAGACTGAATCTTTTAGCGTAGCTTAGCATAAAGGCTGTGACAAAATGCATCACGGGTTATGACGGGTTCAGATCAGTCATCTGATTCAGTCTGAAATGAATCCATCCTGATCAGAACTTCTGGTTCTGCTCACCAGAACCAGAAGTTCTGACGCCCAGCGTGTTTGAAGTGATCCGGACGTTTACCTGCTGCCTTCTCCTCAGATCTCTGCTGTGAATGAGAGTCAGGAACCATAGATGGTCCGGTACCGGCAGCTGGTCTCACCAGGGTTAAATTTAGTCCGGCAGCTGAGAACAGAGCAGCAGAACCAAACCTTCTGACAGAAACAGAAGAGGAAAACTCCAACTTCTAATTTGATTTTGTGTCAGGAAAACAGATTTTTTTTTGTCCTTTACTTAATGATAAAAAAATAAATGTTAGGCTTTTGTTTAATGATGAAAATTAAAACTTGATTAAATATTAGTTTGTTTTTCTTTTTGGTAAAATTAAGTTGTAAAATAAATTTCTTATTAGGTAAATATTAGTTCATTTGTCAGCTAATTATTCAATCATTAAATTAAAACCTCTTATTTATTTAACTATTAAATCTCTAAATAATCAGACCAAAACCTGTATGTAGATATTAATGAATTCGTGTGATTCATTAAACTTGTATCAAATAAAATATCGATCTCTGAATCGCACAGGCTTGACTTCCGGCCGGATATAAGGCAGCGCCATATAAGGGCAGGGCAGCCTCACGGGACCGGAAGTTGATGAGGAAAACAACCGGACCAAAATGGCGGAGCTGAACCGGCAGCTTCAGGAGTACTTGTCTCAGTCCAAAGGTGGCGGAACTAAGACCTTTTCTCCGTCCAGCTCCAGCACCGCGGTGGACCTGGGAGAACCGGAGCCGGTACCTGGGAGCTGGTTCGGTCGATGGTCCAGTCCGTGGTCCGGTCAGAGCTCTTCTGGCGGAAGCAGCGGCTTCTCTTGGCCTTGGTCGGCCGAACCGGACCCGTGCCTGCCGGGCGTGAGCCGGCGGCAGCGGCTGGTTCTGTTCGGGGTGTTCGTCTCGTTCTCCGGCCTGTGTTTCGGACTCTCGGCGCTCTACGCGCCGCTGCTGCTGCTCTACGCCCGGAAGTTCGCGCTGCTCTGGTCTCTGGGATCCACGTTCGCCATCGCGGCGGCGGCGGTGCTGCGGGGGCCCAGTAAGCTGCTCTCCGGCCTGCCCACCTCCCCCGCGGCCGCCGTGTACCTGTGCGCCCTGGTGGGGACCCTGTACGCGGCTCTCAGCCTCCAGAGCACCGTGCTGACGGCGCTGGGAGCCGGCCTGCAGGTCGCGGTGATCCTGGGCTCCGTGGTGTCGCTGCTGCCCGGGGGCAGCGCCGGGATCCGCCTCATGGGGGGCATGCTGGCGTCCGCCATCAAAAGGACCGTCACCGGCAAGACCCTGCCGATATGACCGGGAGGCGGGACCTGAGGCCCGGGGGGGTCACAGACTGAGGCCCGTGGAGGTCCTCCGGGACCGCAAACATTTAATAAAAACTGAACCGTCTGGTTCCTCTCAATCAGCTGTTTTAACCTGCAGGTCTGGTTCTGGTTCTGATGAAGATAACAAACCTGGGGGTGGGGATCGGTTCTGAAAGTTCTGGGCTTTTCTCAGTGGTTCTTGTTCTGTTTTAACTAATTGAACATTAAATTTGTGTGATTTTCACTCGTCTGTCATTTCTAACGTGGACCGGGTCCGTCTGGTGGGTCAGAACCTCTGATCAGTCTGGGATCCATCCTTGTTTACCTGTCCACAGGGTTAAAGGGATAGTTCAGCTGTTAGTATCTTACCTGCTGTAGATGGCCTGAGATGAGCAGTCAGAACCGGACCAAAGTGGATCGCTTAAAGAACTTCCAAAGTTCACAATAATTACTGTAAACTCTTTATTCATAACTTTAGTATAAATAAAACTTATTTTTTTCATAAACAGATGAATGGGAGCGAGGCTGAGGCATCACTTTCTCGTGACAGCAGCAGCTAGCTGTAGCACCTCTATCATTACTGTAATGTTTGATTAAACTTGTTTTCAGAGGAAAGTGTTGATACTCACCTGTTTCCTATATTTGGGCCAATCAGAAGCAGCGGAGTCCTGACTTCCTGTTTGTGGGTAATGTGACGCTAAGAAGGAATATGGAAACGCGGTACCGAGTTCTGGTGAGAACTGACAGTTTGAAGCGTGAATCTTTATTGTTCCCTCGGTGAAAACACAAACACATAGAAATCTGTTACAAAAAGCTGCAGCTGAGCTGCAATAAAACAAACAGCCACCACGAGTCTCTACAGTATTTTACACACGCCTCCTCCACCTGTCCGCTCAGGTGTGCAGCACCGCTCCCACCACAGAACGTGTCACATGACCGACAGTCAGTCTGGAGGATTTCGGGACCTGTTCTCAGGGCTGTGGAGGCGATCACAGGAAACGAGGATTATGGGAGGTTTTTATTGGTTCTGAGGGCTACCGGCCCCGCCCACCACCTCTCGGTGCTCCTCTGGGTGGAGGTCCTCCTCGCCACGAGCCCGGTCCTGGACCTCCTCCGGGACCCCAGCCGCCCCGCCCACCTCGACCAGATGGAGGGTAACCGCCATCATCCCTCTGAGGAAGACGACCTGCGGAGAGCCGAGAGAAAAACAGTAACAGGAGCAGCCTGAAAAGTAAGCCTCAAACAGGTGGACCCAGCGACTCCGGGGCTGTAGAGCTGAGGGTTTTTACAACACAAGTTGGGACTCTTAAGTTGTTTTGAAGAGAAAAGTTGAGCAGATTAATAATGGAAGTCTATGGGAGCTGAGTGTCTGCAGAGACAACAGACAAAAAGGTTTACGTTATCACGTAGAATTTGTACACGTATTGAAAAAGATGGCGGAGGTTTTATAACTCTTATACACAGCTCTATACTGTGATGTCATGTGACCTTTGACCCTGTCAGCTAAAATATCCATTATAAACTCAGGAAAAGGTCAAAAACTGTGATTTTACCAAAGCAGTAAAACAACAATAATTGGGTGATGTTTTCCCTTTGGTGTTTCTAACTGAACGCAGCACCTTAGGTGGGTGTCTTTTCTGGTTGCCCTGGTAACTCAAAAGAGGACTGATGGATAAAGATGTTTGGTGTGTTTCTGTGCGCGGTCACCTCCGTCGGCTCCGGCCGGCTCGCGCTCTCGAGGGTCTCCTCCTGTTCCCGGCCCGTCCTGCCATGGACGCTTCCGGGGGGGCAGAGACGCCATGTCCATACCCTGCAGAGACGAAGGACGCTCACGACCACCCGGAGACGAGCTGTCGTCCCGGTAACCGTCATGACCTGAGGACAGGAAGAGACGCACCGTCAGAATAAGAGACATATTGCTACATTGCGGCACAGAAGCCTGATTTAAAAACAAACAAACAAACATTTGCAGTAAGTTTTGTTTTTTATTTCCCAGATGTAGTTCTTCAAACCGTCCACAAGATGGAGCTGTATGTTTCTAATCATAAGTGTTTTCCTGTTTACATTTTCTTTAGTTTTGTTTGGAGTTTAGACCTCATTCAGGACAGCTTTTGGTATTTTTAAAACTTTATTTCTTCTGTCTGATCTCAATGAAAGGAATAAAGATGAAAAGATTTCTGCTCGTTGAAAGTTTACTTCATTCTTCTTCCATCTAAAAGCTTCGTTCAAACTTTAAAACTAGACAATGAACATTTTGTGGATTTTGGGTTTTTAACTTATTTAACTGTCCTTCAACTCAGTTTTTTTTTAACTTTGATTTAAATTCAGCAGTTATTCAGCATTCACACCATATTCTCACAAAAATGCTTTTATTTTAGTTTGATGTATTTTTATCCAACAGGTGTGAAGCCCCACCCCTACAGGAAAAGCGGTTTAGGTAGCCCCACCCCCTCACCTCCTCTCGGAGGACCTCCCCCTCGCTGGGGCCTCCCACGACCCCCGGTGTCCCAGCCTCGGCCCATTTCCTCCACGCCATCAAAACCTTCTTCCTGGCCTCCATACTCATCAGGGTAGCTCCGCCCTCCAGGTCGACTGGGCCCGCCTCCTCGAAACCTGGAACAGAGTCCAATCAGGTCAGAACCAGACTCAGGTAAAACTGTCCCACTGCAGACCTAGGTGTCTCACCTGTCCTCTCGCCGTCCTCTGAACTCCGCCCCACTGAAGCGCTCGTCGGGGCCCCAGTTTCCTCCGCCCCCTCTGTGACTTCCTCTGTGACCTCCACCTTGGAATCCTGGACCGGGTCCTGGTCCTGGTCTCCAGCCATCCTCTCCTCGAGTATGGAAGTCCTGTCCCCCGTCAAAGTCTTGTGGGCCCCGCCGTCCTTGCTGGTTCTCTCCCCAGTAAGAACCTGAACCCTTGTCAGGACCTCCAGGACCCTGTCGGTCAGGAGGACCCATGTGGTGGTTGGGCGGTGGCCCCCGAGGGTCTTATGGACAAAAACAGGAAGAATTAAAGATCTAAAACACACTCCTGAGGCCCCCGAAGAGAGGAGCAAAGAGGCAGGGCCTAGGACGGTTTCCTGGGGGAACCCTGAAGAGCCTACCTTTGCTGTTGGGCCCCTGTGGGCCCATCCCGTGCATCATGGGCCCTGAGTTCTGACTCTGCAGAGAACAGAACACAGTTAGTCCACCTGAAACCACGTGGCAGGACCTGATCCTGGACCAGTACACTCAACTCACCTGGTGCTGCATGTATGGTGGCCCCTGCATGTTACCTGGGGGTCCCTGCATTCCACCAGGGGGCCCATGCATCCCTCCAGGGGGCCCCTGCATGTTGCCCATCCCATAATTGTTAGGCATGTTGCCGTGTGTCCTTGGTGGGGGCCCCATCATCCCTCCCTGCATTTGGCCCTGAGGCCCCATCATGTTTCCTTGAGGTGGCATCATTCCTCCCTGAGGTGGGGGTCCTTGAGGGTCTCTTGGACCCATTCCTCGAGGAGGGGGCCCCATCATCCCACCAGGGGGGCCCTGCATTCCTCTGTGTCCCATACCATGAGGGCCCTGAGGACCCACGTTTCTCGGAGGGCCGGGATGTCTCTGTGGTTCTTGCATGTCTGATGGTCCCATCATGCCCTGAGGGGGGCCCTGATGAGGCGGGGGGCCCATCTGTCCAGGCTGCATGAAAGACGACTGCATCCCTGCAGGGCCCATGATGGGCCCCATGCTGCCGGGCATCTGCTGAGGAGGCATGCTGGGAGCAAATCCCTGCGGTCCAGAAGGCCCGGGTCCCCCGGGACCTCCGGGGCCTGGGAATGGAGGCATGGAGCCCGGTCCCTGTGGGGGCCCCATGTTCCCGTCGGAGTTCATCTGGTTCATCTTCATCTGCTGCGGACACAGAACCAGAACCAGAACCAGGTCAGCACCACTGCT
>NW_023665775.1:23825-24572 GCF_001649575.2 Kryptolebias marmoratus | reverse complement strand
TGCTCAGATATTAATTTCTCAAACACGTTTAGCTGTAATCAGATATTTTATGCTCAGAGAAAAGTCATGTGACACCATGGTGGGCGGAGTGATGGGCGGGGCTTAAAGACACCTGGTCCTATTATTATCAGAATAATGTGTCTGTAGTGAAGAACTGGATCAGAGACGGTGGTTCTGTTCACGATGAGGTGTTCCAACACACACACACACACACACACTCTAATTTTCCTCATGAGTTCATGTCTCTCCCCCCCTCCCCCCGCAGACCTGGAGTGTGACCGTCCTTCTCGTGTCTCCACGTCCTTCTCCAGACACCTCTTGCAGGATGTCTCCGTCCCCCGTCGCAGTCTGCAGGAGCTGCAGCTGTTCAGCATGGTAACACACACTCACAACCACACACAGAGACACACACAGACACACACACACAAACAGAGACATAACCACACAGAGACACACAGACAGACACACACACACACAAACAGAGACACACACAGACACAGACACACACACACACTCACAACCACACACAGAGACACACACACAGACAGAGACACAACCACACAGAGACACACACACACACACACAGACAGACACAACCACACAGAGCTGCTGGAAACTTTACATCATCAGTTGAGAAAACGGCTCTTTGTGTCGCTGAGCTGGAGGAGGATCAGGACTGTGGGGGTCTGGGATGGAGGATCAGGACTGTGGGGGTCTGGGATGGAGGATCAGGACTGTGGGGGTCTG
>NW_023665775.1:21264-22493 GCF_001649575.2 Kryptolebias marmoratus | reverse complement strand
GATGGAGGATCAGGACAGTGGGGGTCTGCGATGGAGGATCAGGACAGTGGGGGTCTGCGATGGAGGATCAGGACTGTGAGGGTCTGCGATGGAGGATCAGGACTGTGGGGGTCTGCGATGGAGGATCAGGACTGTGAGGGTCTGCGATGGAGGATCAGGACTGTGGGGGTCTGAGATGGAGGATCAGGACTGTGAGGGTCTGCGATGGAGGATCAGGACTGTGGGGGTCTTGAAGAGTAAAACCTTTTGAATGTTTTTCTCTGTGTTTGTGTTTCTGCAGCCCTCAGACCCGGAGCGGAGCCTCCAGAGGGGTCAGACCTTCAACAGCAGCACCGGCAGATACACGGCGCCGCTCTCCGGGTTCTACCAGTTCACCGCCAGCCTCCTGATAGGTTGGTCCCAGCAGAACTCCTCCTGATCCTGATTTAATGTTTCAGGTTACTAATGAACCCGTACAACTGATCCGCGTGTCTCGTCCAATCATCTGTCTTTACGTGTTTCAGAGTCCGGGGACAAAGTCCAGGTCCGGGTCAGAGACAGCGTCAGAGCGGCGATCTGCATCGAGTCTCTCTGTCTGAACAGGCTGTGAGTTTCTGTATGAGAATAAAATACAAAAAAAGAACAGAGATGACCCGTTCTAAAACAGGACCGGTTCCTGATTCATCTCCTCTTTGAAGATCCATTGAAGTGTTTCCTGTTCTGTGGTTCAGGTCCGTGGAGTCTGTGACGGGCGCTGCGGCAGCTGGAGGAACCTTTACAATCTTACTGACAGGAACGCTTTACCTGCAGGTACGACTCACCTGAGTGATGTCATCAGAACTGGTGGGACAGAACTGGTTTTGGACTGCAGGGATGTCTCCAGAATCTGTTGCAGAAGATGGCTTGTTTCACAAACCACCCAAAGGACTAAACTGACTGATCCAGAACCAGGACTCGATTGAGATTCTTCCCGAGTTCTGCAGTAAAACTAAACACGTCATTCCAAACAGAACCTTAATGCTGAAGGGAAGGAATATTATTCCTCTGTGAAGAGAACGTCACTCTGTCTGATATACGCCAACACTCAGAAACCACACATAGACCTCCTAAAGTTCTGTAGACCTCCTGTAGTTCAGCAGACCTCCTGTAGTTCTGTAGACCTCCTGTAGTTCTGTAGACCTCCTGTAGTTCTGTAGACCTCCTGTAGTTCTGTAGACCTCCTAAAGTTCTGCAGACCTCCTGTAGTTCTG
>NW_023665775.1:18749-19651 GCF_001649575.2 Kryptolebias marmoratus | reverse complement strand
AGACCTCCTGTAGTTCTGCAGACCTCCTGTAGTTCTGTAGACCTCCTGTAGTTCTGTAGACCTCCTGTAGTTCTGTAGACCTCCTGTAGTTCTGTAGACCTCCTGTAGTTCTGCAGACCTCTTGTAGTTCTGGTTTTGTGTCTGTGTCCAGGTTGGCGAGTACGTGTCTGTGTTTGTGGACAATGCCACCGGCTCTTCCATCAGCATCCTGCGGGACTCGCAGTTTTCTGGGATCCTGCTGGGGGTCTGATCTGATGGGACCAGGACCAAGGGCCCGGCTCAGCAGTCTGGATCATAAAAACTGAGAACCCTGCCTGGAACCACACAGGTTACATTTTGACCCGAGCCTGAGGATCAGACTGGAAACCCAGAGACCGGTACCGATCTGAAACCAGGAGGATTTAAGGGGGACAGAACCCCCTCATTCATTCAATCTGATCATGTTTCGAGGTTTCTCAGGTTCTTTCCAGAGGGAATTCATTTCTTATCAGTTCAGAGAAGAAAGTCTGGACCTGAAGTGGACCGGGTTCACCTGCAGAGACCGGTTCTTTCAGATTTAAGCCTTATGTCATAAACAACTTGTTCTTATTCATAAACAATAAAATCTTTGCATTTTCTGTTGATTTTTCTTCCTGATTGTCTCAAAACCACTCAGGGAAAGTAAAGTATGAGCTGAAGTGAACGTTCCTCTGTCTTGGACCAGAACCAGAACCAGAACCAGAACATGTAACCCAACATCAACATCAGAGGCCTGGAGTAGGAACACTTCTAACAAACAGCTCTCCGTGGAGCTGACTCCTCCCCCCAAAACACGCCTGCTCATGTGTCTGAGCGTGCACGGAGCCGTGCGCGGAGCCGTGCACGGAGCAGCCCTCGGTGCGGCGGAGCGGCGCCTCGTTCTG
>NW_023665775.1:12490-18649 GCF_001649575.2 Kryptolebias marmoratus | reverse complement strand
TCTCCTGCTCGAGCTCCGCCTGTGTTTTCTTCTTCATGTCCACCTTCAGCTCCAGGTGTCGGTCTTTGCTCAGCTCCGCAGACTGAGCCATCATGGGAACTTTGTTCTCGGCCCACGCCTGCAGACAGACGCCAACATCAGTCTCTGTGGTCACATGACAACATGACATCATCACCACCTGGACCCGTCGTGGCGTTACCTGCTGGAACTGAGCTGGGATGGGTTTGGCGTACGGGACTTTCTTCTGAGGAACCTTCTTGGCGTCCTTGCCCATCACCTCGTCCATGCCCCAGTCCAGTCCAGGGATGGACATCTCCACCTCTGGAGCTGCTTCTTTACCTGCACACAGGAGACACACCTGAGTGACGCCTGGCTGAGTCCACCACGCTGAGGATCAGAGCTTCCAGAACTTACTGCTCTGTTCCTGCTCCATGGCGGCCTTCAGCTGCTCAGGAATTCCCATCCCGGGAATCATGGCCATGCTGTTTGGTTCTACGTCGTCTGAAAACGGAAGCGGGTCGATCAGAACCAAGTCCAACATGCTGTGAGCTTCAGCTTGTTCTTCAAGGCTCACCGTACTCCACGCCATCCTCTGACATCCCAGGTAGCAGGTTCAGGTTGTACCGATCCCTCATCTTGTCTCCGGGTCGGTTCCTAGTCCAGAACTTACTGCAGAACACAACCAGGAGGAGAGTTTGAGGCTAAAAGCCAGAGTTCTTCATGTTATGTGTTGTGTCCAGTTTGTGCGTACCTGGTGTGGTCGTTGGAACCAGAACACAGGATGTGACCCAGCGGGTGCCAGGCCAGACTCCAGATCATCCCCTCATGGGCCATCTCCATGCCCCCCACCTCCTTCTCCACACTGCCCGGACACACAACAACACACAGACACAACACAGTGAGGTCCGGACACACAACAACACACACAACAACACACAGACACACACTGTCCACTGCTTCCTACCCGGTGTGCCAGAACAGCAGCGAGCCGTCTGAGCCTCCGCTGGCGAACAGTCCCTCGTGGACGGGATGCCAGGCGACAGCTGAGGACGAGACGAGAGTCAACGATGGCTGAGAGCCAGAGTTTCCATCTGTCCATCCATCCATCCATCCGTCCATCAGTCTGGACGGATGGATGGATGGATGGATGGATGGATGGATGCGCGCCACAGAGGAGTTATCCTTAGTTCTGTTAGAAGCCTTAACCACTCGTGGCTTCGTTGTTTTGGACAAAAATAACCGTAAATAAGCACCGATGGAGCAAATAGGGGTTTCGACCCGTAAAGCCTCTCCAGCTGTGAGAGCTGGACGCTCAGCAGGAAGTCAGGGACGAGAAGGTCAGAGACATGAGGTGGACAGCACACCAGCAGGGTGGATGTGTTGTGTTCTGGTTTGAATTTGTCATTTAGGTCAAAACACCCAGCTCTAACCGACAGCTGACCTTTAATCTCCATCAACAATAATATCTGTCTGGAGAACCTGCAGAACCTGGCCTACAGTCGGGCAGATCTAGAAAAATATTCATGAAGCAGCAAGAGGGGGGAGGACAAGTTGAAGGGTGGCAGTGGAGAAGCTGCCCATTAGAACCGGACCTTCTCTACCCGACCGAACCTCTCTCACACACACACACAGGTAAAAGTGCTAACAGACTGCTGTCATTATCTGTCACAGACCTGTCACGGGGTTCTCCTCCGGGACTCTTTGTGCTCAGGTGGACTCACCTGTGGCCTCCTTCTTATGTCCCCTGAACACCTGCAGCTCCTCCTTCAGGTTCCGGATGTCGAACAGTTTGCACAGGTGGTCCCGTGATGCCGTCAGCAGCCAGTTACCATTCAGGTTCCACTTCACCTCCATCACGGTGTTCTTGTGGGCGTGGCTGAGGACATACAGGTGTGGCAGGTGAGTCTGAAGGCAGCAGACCATAACTCTGAAGCGTTTGTGTTGCACTCACAGTGTAGCCAGGCTCTGGCCCGTCTTTGGGTCCCAGAACTTGATGGGCTGCTGGCTGTCTTTGCTGCCCGACACCACCAGACCTTTGGTTGGATGCCAGTCGACACACTTCACGTCGGCGCCGTGACCTAAACCCAAACACAACCTGTTCCTACAGCAGGAACTTTGCAACGCAACAAACATTTGATTGGAACAGAAGGCTTTCATTTTAAAAAAGGAAAGCATGATTCTTTTTAAGTTGCTTTCATTTTTATTAAAAAACTCTGTGTGGGTCAGGGATCCTTACAATACTCCCAGAGCAGATCAGAAAGTTTCAGTGTGTTGGTGCAGCGTGGGTCAGCGGCGTACCTCTGAGGATCCTCTCCTCGTGGCAACGCAGGAAGTCCCAGATCCGGACGGTACCATCATCTGAGCACGTGGCAAACTTGTTATCAGTTGGAGAAAAGCTGCAGAGGAAGAGGAGGAGAGTCAAACATCTGGAACCCTGATCCTGGATCAAGTTAGACCTCAGGACCTTAGAACTAGAACAAATACTGAACTGAATTAAAGGTCCAGCATTCTCTGAAGGACTGCATATCACCTGCCAACTTTCAAACTAGGACCCTCTGCTGAAAAAAGAGTCGGCGTCATTCTTACATGAACCTGACCCCCCCCAGGTGAGGAACAGAGGCCATTTTATTTGTTCCAACTTAAACACCTCAGGATTTTATAACAGATTTTACGACTGTCTTCTGTCTGTAACTTCATTCAGACTCATTCATCCATTCAACCGATAACTTGATTCAGTTTAATTATTTTATAAACTTTGATCTGACAGTTTTCAGCTGATCTGAGGTCAGCCACAGCTCCACCTGCTGGACGTTCCCTGGACCCACACTCAGACACAACCATATCCCCGGGTCCAGGTTCTGGTCCCAAAATGATCTGACCTCTCAGTACACAGGAAGTTCTGAAAGTTGGGCTCAGATGAGAGTCTAGGGGAGAATCGTTTATTAGAACTGTTTGGGTTTTAGGGGATCAGAACAGAGAGCTCTGACCTCGTAGAACATCGGAAAAGAACCTGAGAACTGTTAGGAGCTCTAAACCCGGTCCTGTTAGGAGCTCTAACCTGGTCCTGTTAGGAGCTCTAACCCGGTCCTGTTAGGAGCTCTAACCTGGTCCTGTTAGGAGCTTTAAACCAGGTCCTGTTGGAGCTCTAACCTGGTCCTGTTAGGAGCTCTAAACCCGGTCCTGTTTGGAGCTCTAAACCCGGTCCTGTTTGGAGCTCTAACCCGGTCCTGTTAGGAGTTCTACAGCTCAGAGTTTAAACAGGAAGTTGGACTTTAATGACTGAACTGAGGCTGTAGATCTTGAACAGTTTTTCGAGGATCTCAGGGTTTTACAGATTTTCCCTCAGATTGTTGATCTCAGACTCGGACGTCTCTCGAACTTTTCAGATGTCTGAAATTGACAACATTTCTAAAATGTCTTCTCCCCCAGATTCTTCAGTGTTTCTGTCTCCTTCCACCCAGTGTCTCTCTGCTGGAGGACGGATGGTGTCCTCTCAGAGGTCAGAGGTCACACAGCCACTCTCCTTGACTTCCATCGTCTCTGAGCTTCCAAACAGGAAGTGAAGGCTCTTTTTAACTCTTCAGATCTCCTCCATAAACCCTGTAGAACCATCAGAACCTTCTGCTGCTCACGGGTCATGAAGTTCTGATCCGATTGATAGTTTTCACTCAGAGGCTGTTTGTCTGAGGCTTACTTTTTAGTCTGTGTTTCTGCCTGAAGTGCTGTCCCTCCCTGGGAATCACCATGGCAACCAGCAGCTTCTGGGTCTATATTACCCAGCATGCTTTTCTTCCTCCTATGTTTCCATCATGGCCGCCCCCACAGATCCTCATGTACAGGAGGATTCAGAGGAACAGGAAGAGGACTGGACCTGGACTTTCACAATAAAGCTCACAGATACTCTTCAAAATAAAAGTCTGGTTCTGTTATAGTTTATAAATTCCTGTTGGGCTTAAGAGAAAGACGATGATGATGATGATGATGATGAAGCTACATCAGAGCCCTTCAAGACTTCTGCAGGTTTATTTAGTTTTCTGGTTTTTGTTAATAGAAATTATTCTGAACATTCTTGTTCTAACAAAACATTGTTTCCATGATTACCATAACCTGCTGCTTCAAAATACCAACATCAGCCTGACGTGACAGAAGCTTTCATCAGTTTCTGTTTCCTAAATGACAACAAAGTTTACAGTAAAATCATAAAGCACAGGACAGAAACTGATCCAGGGACAGACTGAGCCACCAACAGAACCGACACATCCCATCTCAAACAAACTGAAGGATCCAAACAGGAAGTGACATCACACCATCCTCCTTCAGTTTAGAAACAACAACACTAAAATCCATGAAAACAACTTCACCTGCTTCAGTCGTTCAGTTAAAAACTTTTTATTTCCTGCCTGCGGTTTCTGCAGGACCAGAGGGTCAGAAGCTGCTTCTTACGGTTTCATCCTTTAACTTTGGTTCCAACACAGATCTGCATGAGTCATACAGACTAGAAGCACCGACACAGAACATGTTCTCGACTTCGACTACAACAAGTCGTTTTCAGGATTTGAACCAGATCAGCAGAGGAATGCTTTGGAGTTTAACCAAACTGATTCACAGGGTTCTCCGGAGTCAAACCACTCAGATATGGAACATTTCCTGGAGTTTCTTCAGGATTCTGACGACACCGTTTAACTGCACACATCCAGGATGCTTTCTGTAGTTTGTCAGTTTAGTAGTAACCGCACAAACACGTACATTTTCAGCATTTTAACCACACTGCTACAGAACATTTCCTGAATTTTAACGGCAGATACAGAACGTTTTGTGGGTGTTCAGCTGCTGTGACGTTCTGATACGTGGCAGCAGGTCTTACAGAACCGACAGGGAAAACAGAAATCTCTGAGGCTTCATGCTGCTCAGGTATATTCAGATTTAAACTGGCTTCATCCGTTTTATTCTCTAATCGATAACTTCTGTGAATCTCTCTCTGCTTGTAATATTGGACTCACTTTATTGTTTTATTCAAACAAAAGTGTAAAAAGGACTTTCCTGGCCTCTGTGGGGCTAATGGGTAGGGATGCTGTCCAGGTGCATTATGGGAAACATAGGCTCCAGAGAGGTGCACATGTGGAACTGAAATGTTTATTAGAAGACAAGCAGCTGCCAGCTTGGGCCGGCTCAGCTCAGCCCTGCAGCTGATCACTTTATTTATTGATCCCTGTCAGAACTTTATTGATCCGGTCTCAGCCAAACCAGGGGCCCGCCCAGTTTACAGAGATGGATGACTTTATTCAGCACAGATACACGGCTCGACAGGCAGAAAATCAACAACAGCATATCAAAGAGCAGAAGGCAGCGCTCCTGTGTGGCCCACGGGCCTGAACTACAGAGAGTGGGAGATTGAAACCTGGCTTCTCTAATGGCCTCCTTGTGAGCCTGGAACATCTTCACGTTGTTCATGTTGGACTGCCAGTACTTCACGTAGCCGCCGTGGTCCGCCGTCAGCATCCACATGTCGTTATGAGACCAGGTCATGGCCCGGACCGGACTGTCATGGGCCTGCAGGGAGGAAGAACATCAGAACTGAAGTCATGTATGTGCAGTTAGTCACGTGAGTAACATTCTAACCACGTTCAACATGTTTCTGATGCTTTAAACACACAACGTCCCTACTTCAGTGGTTTGGTGTCAGTGTTTCATCCAGATTTTCTAAACATTTCTTATTTTAAATGTCCAGATTTCTGTCAATGTTCATCCAGACCTGAAGTCTGACAACAAACAAACATTAATAAGCAGACCTGGAAAACCCTGAGGATAAATGTAAGACCAGTCTGATTATCTACAACAAAAACCTGACTCTTCCACGATCAAATGTTTGAACTGAAATTGGGTCTCTGTCTTATGGTTGTTACTCTGTGCACTGAGCAGCTGAAACAGATCTTTAACACACACACATGCAGGCCGTTTACCTGCAGTATGGTCTCAAAGTTAAAGGTGAGTCCATTCCAGAGGGTGAACTCTCCGCTGGAGGCTCCGGTCACCAGCCGGCGCCCTTCAGGAGTCCACTGCAGACAGGAAGGAAGTCAGCTGGATTCAACTGAACGGATTCAGGGGTAAACAGGAAGCGAAGCAGCAGCAGGTTAAACAGGAAGCGACGCAGCAACAGGT
>NW_023665775.1:8109-9479 GCF_001649575.2 Kryptolebias marmoratus | reverse complement strand
GGTAAACAGGAAGCGAAGCAGCAGGGTAAACAGGAAGCGACGCAGCAGCAGGGTAAACAGGAAGCGACGCAGCAGCAGGGTAAACAGGAAGTGACATAGCAGCAGGTTAAACAGGAAGCCACGCAGCAGTAGCTCACCCTGATGACGAACACAGGACACTTGACTTTGTTGGTGGAGGTTCTGACGAACTTTGTGGTGACGGCGTTCATTGGGTTGTTCAGCATGCCGAGCGGAGGAACGAGCTGCAGACAACAGGAGTTCACTTTAGTCAAAGATCGTCAGGAGTCCTGAAACAGGGTTAGGGTTAGAGCGTCTGACAGGAAACTCACATCGTTGTAACAGCCGGCGTCAGGCTGGATGGCTCTGAAGTCTCTGTGATCCCGCTGCCACAGACGGTTCTGCAGAGAGAACAAACAGAACCGGTACGGTGTGAAATCTGGAGCAGAACGAAGTTCAGTGGGGAACAGGTGTGGTAGGTGCGTTGTAATGAACAGGTGCGGTACCTCAAGGTATCTGATGACAGACGGGTTGTAGTCGATGGTCTTGCGGTTCACGGCCTTCCTCATGCGCTTCCCGTCGAAGGTGAGCTGCTGCATGGCCTGCTGCTGGGCAATGTCCGGCCTCTTGTAGAACACCTGCCGTGGCGCCTGGTGTTGGAAACGCGGCATGTGGAAGAACCGCTGCGGCGAGCCCACGTCTGTTGCCATGGTGACCAAGTAGACCTGCAGGAGACAAAGCGAGAGTCAAACTGATGATCATGAAACCTTAGAACAAGACGTCAATGCAACTCTAAGAGCAGATTAACTTCCTGTATCAAATCAGTCAACTTCCTGTGAAAATGTGGACTTGTTCCAAAGAATCGTTGAATCAGAACCTCCAGAGGTTCTCAGGATGATCAGCAGCAAAGATCTGCTGTTTTTATGTTCCGTTTGTCAGGAAATTAGATGTGCAGCAAACTCTCCATCCGTCAGAGAACAGAATCAAGTTAGACTCATTTCTTTAAAACAGAACAGCAGAATCTGTTCTACGATTCATCAAACTGGTTCTCCAGGTGAAAGAACACAAGTTTCACCTCAGAACAAACAGCTGATTCCATCCAAAAACCTCTTCAGTGGGTTTTTAAGAACAGGACCCTTCAACACAAATCTGGATTCTCAGAAACACCCAAACAACAAATCAAAATCTAATACAATCATCAGGAACACACGGAGAACAGTCCTAAGTGGAGAACCATCTTCATAAACACACAGAGAACAGTCCTAAGTGGAGAACCATCTTCATAAACACATGGAGAACAGTCCTAAGTGGAGAACCATCTTCATAAACACACAGAGAACAGTCCTAAGTGGAGAACCATCTTTATAAACACA
>NW_023665775.1:0-6629 GCF_001649575.2 Kryptolebias marmoratus | reverse complement strand
CCTAAGTGGAGAACCATCCTCAGAAACACATGGAGAACAGTTCTAAGTGGAGAACCGTCCTCAAACAGTTGTTGTGGAGCAGCAGGACCACACACACCGGCCCGTCCGCTTCGTGCGGCTCCACAGCTGCTGAAAGCCACCACACTGACCCACTGAGCTCCAGTACCGACCGATCCGTTTGAAAGCTCCGCAGCCACTGTAGTTTTATTTTGAGTCCAAAGCGACAGGTTTTATTGTTTTACTCAGATTCTGTTTCAATCTGTCACGATGCTAATGCTAACGCTGTTAGCTCAAAACGGCTAACCTTGCTAACAGGCTAACCGTTAGAAGGTACTGTCAGAGAACCTCATAAATCCACTGAAATCTAGAGCTAGTAAAGTTGGAACCGAACCAACAGAAGCCGTCTCAGCACTGTAGGGTGTGCTCGGTTCCGGGAGCGGTTGACTGTTCGGTAACGGAACTCAAATGGCGGCCGGGCCGTTAAAAAACTCACCAACAATCTGTCTCCGCAGCGCAGTTACTTATCTAGCTGTCATTAACTCGCTAGATTCTTGTGGATTTTTTTCTTTGAAGAACCATGAATCGCCTCAGACTTTATTTAAATCTAAATTTACGGGTTTGTTTGGTTTTTTTGTCAGTTTTTTGTCACTTTATCCTCCTGCGGACTCCATCATGACGCCTCTTCCACTCGGCCCTGCTGCAAAGCATGCTGGGATATCCACTCAACGGGCGGGAGAGCGCTGCATCTTCACGCAAGGGATTCTGGGAAAACGAGTTCTGCTGCTTCTTTCCTTTCTTCTTTTTGGCGGTTGTCAAACAACCATTTGGTGCCTTACCACCACCAACTGGTGGGAAGAAGAACTGGAACCATGAAACAACGAGTCAGTTTCAGAAAACGCTTTAAAGCTGGAGAACTGTCACTTTTTGACTTATTTTGTAATAATTCAGTTGGATAAATCTTACCTTCATTCAGTTAGTCTGTCAATTAGTTGATGGTTTTCATTTCGGTTCTTCTGCTACTAGAATAAAAGATGCTCTACAGTCTTGTCCTCTCCACAGTTTTCACATTTACCTGGATTATATTTCCCTTTTCTAAATAATGTCCTGTTTAATCCTGTGTCCAAATGTGAGACATGAGTCCTCCTGTTTCTTCCAGCTCTCCCCATTTCTCTTGTTTGTTGTTGAATTCTATAAAACCATCAACCTTTTCTTTCCTCTTCCTGTTGTTTTTGCCATCCTTCCCTCAGTTTTAGGATGGTTTTTATTTCTGTTTGACTGAATCTGATGTTTCTGGGAGCCTCCTTTAGTTGCTGTTTCATTCCCTCTTATGCCAACATGAGCTGGTGTCCATAAAATTAAGGGAGTTCATTTTATAGTGTTTGTTGAATTTCCACTAAGATTTCTGGTCGGCTTTCTGAATAATTATGTTTTAAACTGAATAATGATGAATTATTGATCTTAGTCCCGGCTAATGTTTTCTAGAACTGTCTCTGAAATGATAACATTTTTATTTCTATTCTTTTCTAATACTTTCAGGTCTGCTCTTGAATCTGGGAGTGTGAGACTGTTAGATCTGAATTTCTGCTGATTTATGATCCATTCAAAGCTTTTTGTGTTTTTTGTCTTTCAGGACTTCTTGTCTTCTTGTCCTGATTTTTCTACCTGTAATGATTCTGTTTAACTTTTCTAGAGACGTATCTGAAGCTGAATTATAAACCACCCTTCTATAATCTAATGTTCATCAGATTAATCTGGTGTATATGACCCTCCGTCTCTTCTAGTTAAACATCTCATAATGTTTAATATCTTTTCACATTTCTCAAAACCTTTGAATGTGGACTGCCCAAGTTATTCTTTCATCAAACCAGATAACAAGAAATCTAAATTCTTTCACTTTCAAGTTACACCTGAGCTACACCTGAGTTACACCTGAGTTACACCTGAGTTACACCTGAGCTACACCTGAGTTACACCTGAGTTACACCTGAGTTACACCTGAGCTACACCTGAGTTACACCTGAGTTACACCTGAGTTACACCTGAGCTTTCCTGAGCTACACCTGAGTTACACCTGAGCTTTCCTGAGTTACACCTGAGTTACACCTGAGCTTTCCTGAGCTACACCTGAGTTACACCTGAGAACCAGGTGTTCTCAGGTGTTTTCTGTTTTTACTGTAATCATAAAAAGCAACCATTTGGATATTTTAAACAAATTCTTTCTTTTTTTGGGCTTCACTTTGTTTTGTCCTTTTTAAATAGGGATTAAAATAATTTATCTTCAAATGTATTTATTTTTATTTATAAAAGATGTTTTTATGACTTTATTGCTGTTATCAGAAGCTAAACTTTTAAAATAGAAAGATGTTTTTGGACCTTGATTTCTGTAGATTTCTGCTGATTTCTGTAATCAGCTGTCTTTAGTTGATTTCTTTTGTTTCTAAACTTCAGCAGTTTGTGTAGTTCGTGTTTTTATGACCGCCCGTGAAAATATAAGTGAATAAAATAAAAACTCCTGAAGTCTTTTCTGATAAAATAAAATAAAAAATAAAAACCCGCTGAATTACACTGCCATATAAGGAGCGCTCAGTGACGTCACTCTGACTCTTGTCCAATCACAGGAGAGTGCACGCGCTCTGGGACTGAGAAACGGTCGGTCTCGAGCCGTTCTGCTCCTCCGCTGCTTTCTGCCGCCGGTAAGTTCCCAGAATCTCACCGGAAACGGTCACAGTTGGAGTTCGGTTGGGCCGGTAACCGAACGGAACCGAGGTTCTGCTCGGCGGCCGGCTGCAGTGACGGTCCGACCGCCGTTAGAGTCACTTTTACCGGCCGTAAAATGTCTGCGCGCCGGCCGTTAGCTAACCGCTGCTAACGGAGGTTCCTAACGACCGGCCGTTTGAGCGGACTTTATCAGAAACACTGGAGTTTACCTGGAGTTTAACTGGAATTTACCTGGAGTTTAACTGGAGTTGACCTGGAGTTGACCTGGGGTTTAACTGGAGTTGACCTGGGGTTTAACTGGAGTTTAACTGGGGTTTAACTGGAGTTTACCTGGAGTTTACCTGGAGTTTAACTGGAGTTGACCTGGAGTTGACCTGGAGTTTAGCTGGAGTTTAACTGGAGTTGACCTCGTGATTACCTGGAGTTTAACTGAAGTTTAACTGGAGTTTACATGGAGTTTACATGGAGTTTAACTGAAGTTTAACTGGAGTTGACCTGGTGTTTACCTGGAGTTTAACTGAAGTTTAACCGGAGTTTAACTGGAGTTTACATGGAGTTTAACAGGAGTTTAACAGGAGTTTAACGGGAGTTTACATGGAGTTTAACGGGAGTTTACCTGGAGTTTACATGGAGTTTAACTGGAGTTGTTTTAAGGAGACTTAGTTTTAGGTTGAGTCGGTTGTCCAGGTGTTGTCCAGGTAGGTTAAATCAGATCAAACAGGTAAATCTACCTGCTGTTTACCTGAAGAAGCCCAAACCCTCCCAGCTAACAGGAAATATGATTTTATAATAAACTCTGTTTTCCATAGTTCAGTTTGAAGTTAAACTCCATAAAATCTTTTATTCACCTGTTGAACCCTCAGTGAGAACCATGTTGTTTTACTGTTCTCTGCGTTCTTTAACAGAGAAGAGTTCCTGAGTTCAGAACCATCTGTCAAAGAATGATCCTGTTTTCTGTCACTTCCTGACAGGCAAGAACATCCACCTGAGGAGCAAACATGAGCAACAGGAGCCACAGGCCCACGTGAGACACACACCTGTAGCACATCTGTAACACACCTGTAACACCTGTTGGAGCCCTGTTTATCAGCTGCTCTGTGTTTGCAGTTTGAAGAGTCGCTCCGGACGATTTGGAAAATTCTCTCGAGTTTCTCTACAGAAGCCTGGATGGACAAAAGAGGAGGTGGGCTGTCAGCACCATGATGAAGAGGATGATGATGATGAGGGTTTTGATAAAGAGGATAACGATGCTGGTGATGATGATGATGATGAGGGTTTTGATAAAGAGGATAACGATGCTGGTGATAATGATGATGATGATGATGAGGGTTTTGATGAAGAGGATAACGATGCTGGTGATAATGATGATGATGATGATGAGGGTTTTGATGAAGAGGATAACGATGCTGGTGATGATGATGATGATGATGAGGGTTTTGATAAAGAGGATAACGATGCTGGTGATGATGATGAGGGTTTTGATGAAGAGGATAACGATGCTGGTGATAATGATGATGATGATGATGAGGGTTTTGATAAAGAGGATAACGATGCTGGTGATAATGATGATGATGATGATGAGGGTTTTGATGAAGAGGATAACGATGCTGGTGATAATGATGATGATGATGAGGGTTTTGATAAAGAGGATAACGATGCTGGTGATGATGACGATGAGGGTTTTGATGAAGAGGATAACGATGCTGGTGATGATGATGATGATGATGATGAGGGTTTTGATGAAGAGGATAACGATGCTGGTGATGATGATGATGATGACGATGATCCTTGTCCTCAGGATGAGACGCTGCAGCGCCTGGTGAAGGAGTTTGGCTCCAGCAGCTGGTCGGCGGTTGCTCTACACTTCAGGGTGAGTAGTGTCGGGCCTAGTCCCAATACTCGCACTTGCACCCTTGTTCCACCCTCGCTCCGCCTTCGCTCCGCCCTCGTTCCGCCCTCGTTCCGCCCTCGTGTCCTTCAAATATGCATTCATGCTGAAGGGTTTGAGTGCGTAGTGTGTCCCAATTCTCCGGAGTGCTCTTTAGCCCCGCCCCCTTTGCGTACTACATCTGCCCTTTGGCTAAGCCCGCATCCAGGCGGACTTCGGCGAAATATTTACCCACAATTCATCACTGCATGATTGATTTTTAAAAAATATTATCTTTATTGATAACGACAGGGTTTTGAATTAGAAGGTGGAAATATGGCGGCGGTGACAGAGCGAGCTGCGTCTGTCAGGAAAAAAGCAGTTTTTAAATGTAAAGTATTGAAATAATTCTTGTTTCACTCTGCTGTACAGGTGTGTGAATACTGTCAAACTTTGCTCTGTATTCAACAAGTCAGAACAAAACACATTTGAACATTTGGCACCTTCTTAAAATACCAAAACAGGGACCGGCCCGCCATGTTGGATGTCACAGTTACGGCCCTGAGGTGCAAGTAGAAGACGTAACCCGTACTGTCCCAGTTCCCCAATGTCTGCATGTAACCTGAGCACACCAACCCTTCTGTGCACTTCCACTGAGTACACCCTTCACAGAGGGGCGTGGGGTCGAGTGCGAGTATTATGACCGGGCCGCAGTCCTCTCAGGTTATCAGACATGTACCGAGCCGCAATAACTAGCGGGGGGCACTGTCTGTCAGGGTCAAAGGTCACAGCTGCAGTGTCAGCGGCGTTGGCAGCAGATCAAGAATCCAGAGCTGGTCAAAGGCCCCTGGACTCAGGAGGAGGACCGCAGGGTAAGGTCTCACCTGGCAGCTGGTCAGGACTCTACTCTCACCTCCAACATTCATGTGATGTCACTTCCTGTTCAGGTGGTAGAGCTGGTTCAGAAGCACGGCATGAAGCGCTGGTCGCTTATCGCCAAACAACTGCATACTCGGAACGGGAAGCAGTGTCGGGAGCGCTGGCACAACCACCTGAGCCCCACGGTGAAAAAGAGTGGCTGGACTCTGGAGGAGGACCGTATTGTGTGCCAGGCCCACCGGCTGCTGGGGAACCGCTGGGCCGACATCTCCAAGCTGCTGCCGGGCAGGTACGTGCACCTGCTGCCGTGTGACCACAGGTGAGTCAGAATGAGGCAGCTGCCTGTCTGTCCTCAGGACAGACAACTCAATCAAAAACCACTGGAACTCCACCCTGAAGAGGAAAGTGGAGAGGGAGGGATACCTGCACTTCCTGCACCTCCACACCTCCAGATCTGCCGCCCGGACCACAGCCAACATGTCCTCCAAGGTCCTCCTGTACCCAAAGTCCACCCAGCTGTCATGACTCAGCAGTTTCATAACACTGTGTTCCTCTGCAGGCCAACAGTCTGTCCACCCTGAAGGATGAGTCCAGCTGCTCCCCTGGTGATCAGAGCATGTGCAGACCCCACGGAAGCTCCGCCCACTTGTGCTCTGCCTGTGTCCCTGCCCCGTCATCTGGTTACAGCTCCTCTCTGAGCCTGTGCAAGTTGGCAGGGTCGACAGAGCTGATGGAGACAGTAACAGTTTGATTTTATTCATCTGACCCAGGCTTTTATTTTGAAAGGAAGCTTTATATGGTAATGCCAGCTTTCGTTACAGCTGTTTCCTGTCTCTTCTTCATCACAGAATCCGGAGGTGTGGAGCTGCAACTTACAGGAAGTGACCTCACTTCCTGATCACCCCCTGGTGACACTGTCAGACTGTCTGCTCAGAGAGGACACCGACCTGTCCATCATGGACCTGAGCAAGAGCTATGTAAGAGAGCATGTGCTGATGTTTGTATCCTGAACCTAAAGCAGGTGTGCAAGAGCTACACAGGTGAAGCTGCTGTCCTCTGAAGGTTGCAGGTGTGAAGGAGAAGCTGCTGAACACTGATGAAGGCACCTCCTTCCTGGGCTCCTCCTCCTCCTCCTGGAACAGAAGCACAATGGAAGAAGTAGTGT
>NW_023665774.1:62775-67922 GCF_001649575.2 Kryptolebias marmoratus | reverse complement strand
GAGCTCTAAACCCGGTCCTGTTTGGAGTTCTAAACCCGGTCCTGTTTGGAGTTCTACAGCTCAGACTTTAAACAGGAAGTTTGACTTTAAGGACTGACCTGAGGTTTTAGATCTTTAGCAGTTTTCATACGGTCACAGGTTAAGATGGAGGTTTTACCACAAACCTTCAGATTAGACTATGAAAGACTTTCAAGCTAACCTTAAAACCTACAAGCTAACCGTGGCAATTTGCAAATATTTAGTAGATAAGTTATTATTTAATTGTTACTATAATAATGTCTAAAGTTTTATATATTTTTTAACATGATAAAAGTTTGAAACTGTCCTGAACCTAGGCTTAATAAATATTTATTTTTTCTACATTTTTCTCAGGACAGTAATTTTCAGCAGATCAGACTGTTGTATTTAAATCCACCTTTAAACACTTTTATTGTAATAACATAATAACAGCAGGTTATTACAGGTCAGAGAATATCAGCTAATAATTATTATTTCATATCAGTGGATGAAGATCACACATCAGATCTCCACTGAAAGAATTCATTTTAAATAAAGTTCTTAAAATAATTCTAACATTCAATAAAAACACAAATCTTTGAATTGCAGAAGCTCCAAACAAATAAATTGGTAATGACTGGAAACACCTAAAAACAGTGCAAAGTTTATTATAAAAGATAAACAAACTTTATTAACAAACTTAGTTAAAGAGAAGCACAGTTAGGAAGTTTGAAACGAAACTAAGCTTTTTAATATCTGAATACAGTTTTATTTTTATATATTCTGTTGAACATCAGAGCAAAAACAAAATCCTGTTTGTATTAAAGCTTCAGGGAGCAGCTGCCTTTTTTACTGAAAGTTTTTTCATTATCAGGAGGTCTTTGGATCCAGTCTGACAGCTACAAACAGGAAGTGTCAGGAGACGTGAAGTCTGAAACAAAACAGCAAACAATGCCTTTGAACTGAACCATCTGTTTTGTAGCTGTGGAGCAGAGAGGAGTCATCACTTCCAGCTCGTGTTAATTAGTTGGATGTTAATCAGGTCTGTGACGACGTCTGACGTCAGCAGAACCTCACTTTCCCGTCTACAAGTTCTGTTCCCCAGAAACTTTCTTCTGTCTGAAAGAATCTGTGATTCTGAGAGTGATCATTCATGATGCTGCGTCAGTCACCAAATAATGGTCCAGTTTGTGCCACTTTATCAGAACCAGAACCAACATGACACTGGCAACTTTATTAGGTACCAGGTTGGACCCCTCTGTCTTCATAACTGCTTTAATTCTTCATGGCATCAATTAGAAACATTCCTCAGAGGTTCTGGTCCATATTGACATATTACTATCCCACTCGACTGGACTGACATCTGGTGACCAAAGAGGATTCAGACCCATTGGAGCAGGAAATGGTTCTCCAGTGTTGGTGAGTCTGCTAACAGGAGGTGTTGCGTTCAGAGATGGATACTTGGGCTACTGTTGCCTTTCTGTCATCTCCAACCAGTCTGACCTCTGACATTCACAAGGCTGTTCACACAAATACCGCTTGCTGGATTTTGTATCTTTTTTGGACCATTCTCTGTAAACCCTACAGATTCCAGTAGATTAGCAGCTTCAGAAAGACTCAGACCAACATCTGCACCACGTTTAAAGTCACTTAAATCCACGTTCTTCTCCATTCTGATGCTCAGTTTGAACACCAGAAAGTCATCTTCACCACATCTACATGCCTAAAGGTATTAAGTTGCTGCTATTTGATTGGCTGATTAGCTAGTTGTGTTAAAAAGCAGTTGAACGGGTGGACCTAATAAAGTGTCCAGTGACTATAGAGCCACAGTGGGTTTCTATCTGTCATTCCAGAACAAATGAGACAAACGACATGAAACTTTACGAACAATCTGCAAACAGTTCGACCCTCAAGCTTCCTCCAACAGGCAGGACTTGATCTGCTAAAGAAAATCTCATCTTGTCCTCAAGACAAGTTCAAGATTTTTTGGCAGTTATTTGGCAGTTCTTTGCATTTATCTCCTGAACAGTGTCCTGAAGATTTTGAAGGAATATTTCTGCGCTTCGCTCTTCGAGGAGTTCACACCGAAGACAGTCTGACTGCTGCTGTGGAAGAAGAAGAAACACAAATACAGATGCTTTGATTAGTTAAAGAAACATAAAAACCTCAAAAGAATCACAAAACCCAACAAACCTGAGGGTTTTTTTTACTCTTAGATTGATACTAAAGTGGAAAAACTTCTCAATAAGATCATTTTAAACTCAGAAATACATAAAAACATCAGAAACTGCAGGTGAAGTGAAAACACTGATCACCCAGACACAAATAAAATAAATCTTTAACGTTATTATATTAGTTTTCTGCTAAAGCTAATGTAATAAATCACAAAAACAGTTGTCATAGTTAAATTTTAATACTAGTGAGACTTTTCAGAGTTTCTGTGAGCTCCCTGGACTCTGATTGAAGTCCTTTGGGACTGCTACATCTATCACCACTGCTTTCTTCTGGATCTTATCTGTCACCACAGTGTCCGGTTGGTCAGCCATCAGCTGTTAGTCAGTCTGGATCTGAAGGTCCCACAGTATCTCCACCTCCCACTGTGACTGTGGGACTTCCAGACTCGTACAGATGTTCCTGTACTCTGTTCCAGCTGCTTGGTTATGGCGTATGCTGTATGTGTTCCTGTATCGTGGCTCTGATCCTCCCCCTCCTTAGTGTTCAGTCTCGGGGTGAAACCCTCCCTGCTTTGTGAGGAGCTTTCAGTGGTCAGGTTCTTCTACCAGCAGGGTATCTGATGATGGACTGGGCTTTGTTCGTCCCATTCAGCCGACTCCTCAGGACCTGCCTGACTCTCTGCAGGTACTTGGTTGTGGCTGACTTCCTTGCAGCTTCATCCTGGTTGCCATTTTTCTGCAGGATTCCAAAGTACCTGTAGGTAGTTCAACCCCTTTAGTTGTGATCACCTTGATCACCTTGCCTCTCTTGGACACCATTCAGCTTCACGTATGAAGTCCGAATAACAGACCAATGTCCTTGCTGTATATCCTGGTGAGGTGGATCAGTGAGTCGATGTCTCGCTCACTTCTAGCGTACAGCTTGATGTCATCCATGTAGAGGAGGTGGCTGATGACTGTCCCACTTTGGAACCGGCATCCAAAGCCACTCTTTGCAATCATCTGGCTGAGGGGTTCAGGTCCATGCAGAACAGGAGTGGGACAGAGCATCACCTTGGTATATGCTGCATTTGATGCTGACTTAGGCAGTTGGCTTTGAATTGGCCTCTAGAGTCATCTTCCAACTCAATGGGAATGTGGAAGATGACTTTCAAGGCCAAAAAACTAAACTCTGTTGCCCATACCCCAATAATGGATAAGTGCTAGAAGATGGATGAATATGGATTCTGATGACTGTGAGGAAGGACTGAACAAAATTATTTTATTATATTGTTTCAACAAGTGTTATCGCTGTGTACATGACAATAAATGTCTTGTATCTTGTATAAATAATTTTATAAGCTGAAAACCTACATACCCTTCATTAATTTGACGTCAGTCACACAGTAATTACATAATAATGATTTAGCACTAATGGATTTTGTTTGCTCTCCTGACCAGTTATCTCAGCTTTATGAGAATTTCTCTATCAGCTGTATAACATGAGATCACAGCAGCTATGTAAATTTAACGACACAATGTGGGTAAATGTCTTTACCAACTTCAATTTAAACTAAAACCATCTGACAGTTGCTTTCGTTTGGTCTCATGAACATACAACAACAGAATAATGTCACAGAGCTGGACTCAGTATCAGGCTCAGTTGGCTCACACTTTTACAGAAATGAAAGTCTTGTTGGATGATAAGACGGCTGAAATAAGGCTGGGAAAATATTGACCTCATATTAATCTCAAATTAAACAAGTTCTCTCCCTCGGAGAATCAACAACCTGATCAACTCCATGTGAAGGAGACGTGATCCTTGCATGAGGCAAGCGGTGGTCACACCAGATACTGACCGAGTTTCTGACCCCCCCGGACCCTTTCCCCAATACAGAAAAATTCAACCGCACATTTTAGAATGCCTTTTCTTGTGGTCAGCCAAAGGCTGTCGGGTTTTGCAGAGGATTTGGACCAAAATGCAGCCTGGCAAAAAGAGCTTGAAAATAAAACTCAATTCTTAAATAACAAAGAGAAAAAGGCCTGGTGTGGAAAACCAGACAGCACATATGAACGACAATGAACCAGTGAGTAAGTGGGGAAGATGAACAGGCTTTAAAGACAAAGGGTGATTTGTCAGTGAACACAGGTGACTGATTATAAACAAGGGACAGAGGTCGGCGGCTGAGGCAGACTGACATGGGAACTACTGAGGGAAAGTGAGTAAATTATGAACTTACAACCTAAAATGAAACACAGGACCAACAACAATAAATAAACAGAATTAAAGAAACACAAAACAATAAACCCAATACAAAATAAACTAAAAAAAAACTCACAAAGAACCCCAAATCCTGACAAAGGCTCACCTGTGCATCTTGATGTGCCACACCTGTCAGGTGGATGGCGAAGGAGAAATGCTCACTAACACAGATTAACCCTCTCAAGGCAGGCGTTGCAACAACATATCTGATTTTTCCTGTTACTAAAACTTAATTTGAGCCTGAGAGGATTAACAGTAATCTGAACAATATTTGAGAGAAAAACGCCTGTAGTGTTCATAGAAAAAGTCTTCAGCTCGTGAAAAATGGGAGCAAAAACAAAAGTGTTGCATTTATATTTTAGGTTTCTGTTTCATCACATCTGTGTGTCTCCTACTCACCTTTTCATTCTTCTCCAAACGCTGCAGAGTTTTGAAAAGCGGAGAACGTTTCACACCACTGATTTCCAGCTCTCTGTTGAGAACTTCCAGTTCATCAGCAAAGCATTTCAGAGCAACGCTGGGACATTTCTGCTGGGGAGAGATGCAGGAGGACAGAGAAGGGACTCAATAACAACAAAGCATCAGATCAGGATCAGACACTACAAGACCCTGAAAGGGACTGGATGGACTGGATGGACGGACGGACGGACGGATGGACGGACGGACGGACGGACGGACGGACGGACGGATGGACGGATGGACGGACGGACGGACGGATGGACGGATGGATGGAT
>NW_023665774.1:54220-60228 GCF_001649575.2 Kryptolebias marmoratus | reverse complement strand
CGGATGCATGGATGGATGGGTGAGTGGACGGGTGGATGATGATGAGTAAAGAAACTCACCTGGTAATCCTGAATGGTGGGAGTGTAGAGACTGAAGTTCAGCCCCGTCTGCAAACAAACACAGTTAGTTTTCTACCCCTACAAACAAACATGACTCATTTTCAACATCTGTTCTTATAAAATTCACATTCCTGAAACACTTTTTAGATTGTTAGCATTCTGTCAGTGAAACATGGTGGCTTTAGTTAAGTTAACCTGTGTTAGTTGTTGTTTTCCAATGTTTCTGTTGTTTTAGCAGCATTTTCACTTTAAAATCAACTAATTTAGTTTAAACACACCTAGTTAAAGATTTGTCTCTGAGACGGACCAGCTCTGTATATGGTATAAACACAGAGCCACGTCTTTTTCCCACATCCAGGGCTTCAGGTCAGGAAAGTGTACATTTTTGTTAAATAGGATGTCTTCATGATCATGTAATTTTGAGTTAATGGATTTTGTGGGTTTTTTTGTTATTTATATGGTTTTGAAAGAAAGAGAGAGTGAACTAAATTGTTAAAATGATATTTATTTAAACTATATTAAAATTAAATATAAAAGGGGTTTCCTGGCAAAGAGTGATGCTTGGTGGGAGGAGCTATAGATTGAACAGGTGCATACAGGTGGATGGGATGGGGGGGTAAGGTGCTTACAGAAACAAACAGGGGATTCTTCTTCTGTAAGCCTGGAAGGAAGTCAGGTGTTTTTCCCATTTTTTGGACAAAGAAAAAAGAAATACTCTCGTGTTTTTTGTGCTGTTTTTACTTGCCAGTGATTTTTCTTGAATGTTTTTTAAGAAAAGAACCCCGTGACCCAGATGGGAAACGAAACCAAACAGAAAGAGTTGTTCCCCGTCTGGGTTCAGGTTTTGTAAGAACGTTAGCAGTAAAACTGTCGCCTTCGTTTGTTTTTTTATGTGTTGTGGTTTCTTTAATTAAAAAAACGCCTCAGTCTACATTTTCCTGTCAAACCACCAACAAACTGGAAAACGAGTTCTTGGTGCAGATGGACTTCATTAGTGCAACAATCCATTTCTTAAACAGACTGCTATATTTAATTTTATGGTGTTTCATCAAGCCTTTATCAATCATTTATCATTTCTAAGAGGTTCTGTTTGACTCACGTATCTTAAACAACGTTGGATCCTTTCAGCATATGGCAGCCATGCTCCTTCCTGCTGTCACACAACCAAGAACAACAGCTTCTAAAACTTGTTTTTGTTCTCTGGAACCCGATCATGTTTCACACCAAAGTTTAAAGTCCTGGTTGATGCAGGAATGTGTTAGTCATAGGCCACACACACACACACACACACACACACGCACACACACACCCACGTTCGCACACACCCACGCATGCACACACCCGTACGCCCACACACTCTCACGCATGCACCCACACACACACTCTCACACACACACACACACACACACACAGTGGAGTCTCTGGATGGTGTCCTGGAGGGGATGCGAGCTGGAGATTCTGTTTTTCTCCTGGGTGACTTCTATGCCTGTGTGAGCAATGATGGTGTTACCTGGAGGGGAGTGATTGGGAGGAAAAGCCTCCCTGATCTGAACACCAGTGGTGTTTGTAGAGGAGAGTACAGAAATGTTGCAGGGTTCACCAAATATGGAAAAGGAGCGCTGTTCAAATGTTAAGAGTGTCCGGTTGTTTTTGCCAGAACTTCGTGGAACAGTGGTGGTGATAACAAGATGTTTCCTATGTTCCAGGAAACATCTTGTTATCATGAAAAAAAATAGTTAAATTACTGCATTAAAGAAAATATCTCATACAACCATTGTTATAGATTAAAGATATAATCAAACTCTTTAAGGGTTAGAGTTTTGAAGGTTGGTTAATGTAGAAGACTTCAGCTGTTTATTCCCACACACCTGTTGCATTGTTGCTGTTAGATTAAGTTCAGTTTAATCTGCAGGTTGCACTTCATGCATCCTGACTTGGTCCGTTTTGTGCAGCTGATGAATGTGTTACGTGTTTAACTGAAGTTTTACAGGGTCCGTTTGGGTGGAACTGTACAGCAACAACTATAGATTGTGTCTGTTACGTGATTGTTGCTTCAAAACCTATAAACACAATCTCTAACTGGGATCAGTGTTATATATTACAGTTTGTGTTTGTTTGGAGGTTGATAGAAAACCCCCAGCTGTTGAACATATATTTTACACAATACAAATGGTCTCCAGGAGAAAAAAATAAGAATAAGATCAGTTGTAAACTTAGGGCTGAAGAACAGCTGCTGTTTTGAGGTAGTGTCTGATTTTCAGAAGTTAATGTTCCTGAATAAAATAATACTTTGACTCCAGGTTTTTGAAAATGATGACAAATGACACCTGTCAGGTTCCTACAGAATGAGTTTAAACTGCACACATGATCTTTACTCGTCTTTCCTACTTCAGATAATAAATTGATGTTGCAACTGATTTACGTGTTTTTGTTGATAAGAATGTGCAATCAGGAAACCCTTGATTCATTTCTGCAGGGAAACGGGTTAATTAAAAACTGTCTCAGTCCTACCTGATTTAATGTCTCATTGAGGGCCTTAACCTGAGCGAAGAAGTCTTTGGAGCAGAATTTTCTGGGGGATGATTGTGTCAACAGCACAAAGAGACACACACACACAAACACACTCTCGTGAGATGATCTCCCTCTCAGCATGGCACGAGCAGCAGAACCATCATCTGCATCACACAATCCTCATCTGTCTGCAGATCCCGCTTCAATTTCCATCACAGTTGTGTGGCTTTACCCAGACCCACATTTATGTTCAAGAACCAAATCAAATGGTTCAGTATTTCCTCAGGAGGCCAGTCCCAGTTCCAGACCATCTAAGGAATTCTTCAGACTCTGGCCTGCAGCTGCACGCAAGACAACACAGACCAGTCTTTTTCTCAGAGAAAATATCCCAGGAAGGCTCTGAAAAGTTACAGAATCGATTTCCTTTAGACCTGGATCCACAGCTGCAGAGTCAGAAGATCCTATTAACCATAAATGGACTCCAGAAAACGACTTATTTCTGTGTCCAAACAAGTTAAAATTCACTCTTCAACCAGAAAGTCCTAAAACACAAAGTTGTCTCTTTCCTGTCTTCTGACAGCTGGTCTTTGTCTCCATGTGCCTCAGTTTGTAGGACGAAGACTGACGGGACGGATAAAAAGAAGGACAGTTGGACTGATAGATGGACAGACTGGAGAGAAGATACCTGCAGGGAGCTTCTGTCAGTCTCACTCCTCTACTCTGTCACTTTTCTATTCATGAACTGCAGTTTTCACTCTCCTCCTCCACCCATTCCTCCTCCCCTTCATCCTCCTCCCCTTCTTCCTCCTCCCCCTCTTCCTCCTCTGTTTCAGACGATCAAACTGCAGCTATGCCACGTCCCACTCTGTTCTCAGGCAACTTAAACTAAGGCATTTTCTTTGGCTCTCATTGTATTGTTGTATAATCGGCCTAAAATGAATGGAATCTGATATGAGTTCAACCTGTTAGCTTAGTTCTGTGTCCTGAGATAACTTGAGTTGTGAAAGTTTTGGATAAGCTGAACTAAACTTCTGTTGAATTCTGTGACAATATAGTTTCAAACCATTGACTACTGATAATCTGATTTTACTACAAAATCTTCAGAAACAACACAACAACAGCACTAACAACAAAAACAGTAACAACAGCAGCAACAATGGGGACAACACTGCAGGAAAAAGAACAAAAAGATGGGCTGTTTGGTATTTCTAAAAGCTAATAGTAGCATAGGAAGACAAAACAGAGCCACTTTGCTGGAGCAGATTGTTTCTGAAGCAGTTGAAGCGATCTCTCTGACAGATCTCTAAACATCTGTCCTCTGGTCTGGTTCTGGTCCAGAAGTCTTGTGTTTCCTTCAGATGAACCAAAGTCATGCTGCCATGTTGTTATTAGGGAGAAGAGGCTTTCTGCTGCAGCCCTTCCAAACAAGCCATGACCTTTGACCTTTAACCTGCAAACTGAGGCCTGTAGAGTCTGAGATGGAGCTCATTTCTCTGAGCACTGCACATTCTGACCTTCAGGGTGAATTTGCTGGGACATCCACACCTGGGAAGATTTTGCCCTCACTCTCCGCAGTGAGTCAGTCTAACAAAGACCCTAATGAGCTTCTATTGTGAGGAGAGTGAGTTAATCTGCAGGTGAATCCAGTTTCCAGAACATTTCAGCTTTAAAAGCTGGAACTCCACACTCTCTGCCCTTTGACCTGAGAAACCTCCTCGGATGCAAAACGTCTTCAGCCACAGAATAAAAGTCCAGTTGGTTTTGCGTTTTTACCCATTTTTGGATTTACCATGTCCTGAATGACCCAGAACCTACACCAGCAATAATCTTTCTCTCTGAAGAATGATGGGACTCCAGATAGTTTGGAAATAACCTTTGACCCTTCCCATGTTAATGGGCAGCAGCAGCTGCTTCTCTGAGGTCATTGCTGGTGTCTTTCTTGCCTTGGTGTTATGTTAACACATACCTGGAGGCTCCACACAGTTGGAAGAATGAAAACATACTGACACAGGACTGTGTTGTGTTGTGTATCTGAGAGTGGAATTACCTCCACTTGTTTCCTGATAAAAAGCAGGTGATTTATACGTTGATGGATGAATATGAAGAAAACGCCTCTAATTGTGCAACTACACCTTTAGCTTCACAAAAGGAAGTGATCATCTGTCAGCCTAAGTTACTATGAAGAACAGAATGTGAAACATTTAAAGTAAAAGTAATATTACTATATTTAATAAGTCCTTCCAGCCTACTCAACCAATGGCAGCTCTCATGGCAACAGTTGGTTCCCAGAACTGAGCAGCTTCTGAATCAACGAGGAGATGATTGGTTCTAACATTTCTGCCAACACCTACCCAGCTAATGACACATTGCACATTTACAGTGAACCAGGAGAGAAATATCACACCTGCAAGCAATTAAACATCCGATTACTAACGCAAACCACTGAAAGCAAATTACCTTGTCCCATAGTTCTTGGCTTTATTCCACATTTCAAACTGTTTTATGAGCTGCTAAATCAAAAATTGTGAGGTTTTTTCTGTAAAACCCCACAGCACAGAGTCGAAGGAGGAGAAACGTGTCTGAGCTCAACATCCACCAAGAGGAAATAATGAAAGTGATGCACACATACCAACCATCAGGGATCGGTGCCTTGCTCCAAACAACAAGCTGAATGTTGTCTGTCAGGATTTTCTGCTGAGCAAAGCACCTTTACCTGCTGCAGGGTCAGCTGACACATCCCTGTGTGTGTCTGTGTGAAGCAGGCAGCAGGTCACAGATAAAATAAATCAAAGTACAAAGTCTGACAGTAAAGATAAGCCATAGGTTTTACTACACTTTTATTTTGAATCTCCCACAGTTTTTATTCAAACTTCCTTTTTGTTGAACCAGCTCCCTTGGACTCCATCTTTGTTCTGTTTGTCAGATCCCTGCAGAATCCTTTCATGTTACTACCTCAACTGACTTTTTCTCATCTCAGGCGAAATTTCTCACATTCAAGTTTTTGCCAGATTCAAGGATGAAATCAACCAAACAGTTTGCAAACTGCAGTGCAAACAAAAACAATTCTTGTAAAAAAGAGTCTTACCTCTTTCAGTTCCAGGGTTTCAGGACATAATTCTGATCTGGTCTTTCCAGGTTCTAAAATGATTCAGTTCTAATCTCAAGTGAACACAAACACAGCAGATTCCACCATGTCGTTATTTATTACCCAGAAACAAAACCCAAAATGAGACGAGTCAGACCATCTCAGCCTCTACAGGCCTCAATGAGCAGGTTAAAGGTCAAAGGTCATGGCTTGTTTGAGCAGCTGCAGCAGAAAGCCTCTTCTCCCTAATAACAACATGGCAGCTTGACTTTGGTTCATCTGAAAGAACCACAAGACTTCTGGACCAGAACCAGGTTCTGCTGAGTCAGGAGCTGGAACCGGGTTCTGCTGGG
>NW_023665774.1:36775-52470 GCF_001649575.2 Kryptolebias marmoratus | reverse complement strand
GCTGGAATCGGGTTCTGTTGGGTCAGGAGCTGGAACCAGGTTCTGCTGGGTCAGGAGTTGGAAGCTACCACTGTAGAACCTGGTAGAGACCAGAGGAGTTTTATGATGTCATCACAGGTAGAACCCTGGACCTGAAGGAGGGGGACGTTTTCCCCGCACTGAACAAGTTCACAACATTTAATCTTCGAATATCAAAAAAAAACTTTAATAGATGTTTTATTTTAATAGGACATAGAGTTTTTGAAAATGTCAAACTGAAACCAAAGAGCTGATTTGATCTTGGTTTTTCTATGAAGACTTTGACCCAAGGATTCTGGAAGGTTCTGGTCTTGAGTCCAGTAATACAGAAACAAAAACTGCATAAAAACACAAAAATCACAAGTTTGGTCTGAAGTTGTGTTAGAACCTACCAGACACGTCGTTTCATCAAACCATTCACAAGTGAAGCAAGTGAAGCTGAGGCCGCTGTGGAAAAATACCAGCATTACTTTAAGGATATTAAGTGCCAAAAGAAAAAAAAGACTAACTTCTTAAATAAAACACAACATTTATATATAAAAACTCTAAATAGGGTTTAAAAAGATCTAGAATATTACTGACCACAGTTAAACACTGGCCTGAACAGAGCATCAACAACACAGGAACTGGAATAAAACACTAAATTATGTCTGGAAACAGAAGCATTTGTTTGTAAATCTTCCAAATGCTAAAAGTTTGACCAGATCATAATACTTTGGACGAAATCCAGACTCTGAAGCTCAGAATGATTTGAGCCATGTGCAAGAACAGTCTTTAAAGACCTCTGAAATCCCTTCAGTTTGTAACGTCCGATCGTCCTGGCTCTAGAAGTCCCCAGCACTTCTTCATGATGAATTCCATTGTGGCCCTGTGGAGGTTCTGTTTTAGCAGAGACAGGTTTATAGGTCCTAAACATCTGGACCAGCAGCTACAGAACACCTTCTCATCAATGATGCCTCTTATCTCATAAGAACACCATCTAGGATGTTGCTTGTTCTTTCATAGTCTGTTACAGTTCGCAGGAACAGGTGAAAGTCCATTGATGCTTACTCTCCTAGACATCTGCCCCTGTTCTTGAGGACCAGCCCCACCTTGAAGGGTCTGGGTCAGGCTAACTTGAGCGGTGCTGAAGGAGGTTATTCTTCCACTTCCAGCAATCTGGAGGTTAACAGTGGTGGCATAACTGGCCTTCTGGTTCCCCTGTTTGGAAGGAGATGAAAGGGTGAAGGACATAGTTGAAGGTCTGGAGGGTATTGGGGGTGGTGTTGTGACCTGAGGTGGTCTCGGGGCTTGGTTCTGGTGTTGATATAGGTCAGGTGAAGGGGAGAAAACCAGACATGAGGGAGAGAGGTTCTGCTTATTGGAGGGCCGGGATACATAAGCACAGATCAGCTGACTGCGACAGTTACCCTCCTCCGGTTCTGGGTCGCCCCATCCAGTCTGGCTGTCTGATGGATTGGGGGGGGTGATGAGGTGCAGAGAGGACAAAGGAGGAGGACAGGGAGGGATAATGGCGGAACTAACACTTGTTTCAGGGTCTTCAGTTATGATGTATTTATCTGAAAGTTCTTGAACATCTGACAAGGGAACACGAGCGAAGTGCTGCTCATCTGGGGTGCCCTTCGTGGGGTTAAACTTGCTGGGAAAAAGTTCAGCTCCAGGGCTGAGGCAAGATGTGGAGCTGCTGTGTGAGGACCACCCACTGCTTGAACTAACTGGACAGGATTCCTGCTGGTCAAAGGATCCTTGGATACCACCGCTAAAGCCACAAGATCTTAGGCCGCTGTCTGCCCAAGAATGACACAGTCCACTCCCGTTGCCTCTAGCTGGACTTGACGGTCTGTCCGCTTGGCTGGAAGCAAAAGACCTGCAGAGGTTCTGGGAGGGAAGAGGACAGGATCTTGACAGGGAACTCCTCCCTGAGAGATAGGAAAAAGAAGCAGAAGTGGGGACAGATGAAATTTTGTGTTTTGGTGAGCCTAAAGCAGAAGAAAAGGATTGAGTGGAGGAAACATGTTGAGGGTTTCTTGGTTGTGGCGTTGCTACATTATTTGTCCAAACTGACACACCAATAGGAGGGGGGGAAAGGATCTGAGGTCTCCCACCTGAGGAAGAATCTCCAAATCCTGAACATGCAGAGCCTTCTCTGCATGTTCTGGGTAAATCCAAATGAAGGTCTAGATGGTTGTGGGCACCTCCAACCCGTGTGCTGCGACGGTGGGGAGGTTTGTTTGCCAGGGGGGAGGAGTAATTATGTTGAGGAGGTGGAGAGCATAGGTGGAAAAATGCTGCTGGGGTTGGGGAGGGAGACGGAGACTGAACTCGTGAGCTGGGTTCAGATGCAGAAAAGGGCCGTGCAACACGATTGTGAGACCCTGACCACAGAGAACAGTGGTTCTGTTGTGGTGGTGTGGTGCTGCCATCAAACACTGACCAACCACTGTTACAAACAACACTGCTGGTGTTATTTACAAGGCTGATGAATGTTAAACCAACGTTGTTATTGTTGTTGTCATTCTGTAATGAACCATTATTGGAGTGAAGGAATGCGGGACGAGGGGAAGATGTGGAAGTGTAGAGAGGCTGACGAAGGCTCATGGATGGAGAGGGAGGAGACTGCATAAAGGATGAAGATGGACACCACGACTGGGGAGAGGATGGGGGACACCTGGTATATTGGGACCCGTCCTTAGTGCACCCTAACTGCGAAAAGGCAGGTGCACTGATGTCCGGTTGTTCTGGAGGGAGTTTAGGAGAAGGAGAGCGCTGTAGCAGGACAGGAGTGGAAGATGGACTTTGATGGACTGTCTTTAAAGGTTTGGCTTGTTGCTGTGCAGCGCTGCTTTTAGATATACACTGACTGATGTAGGAGGCAGCTAATGATCTGCTAAATGCAGAGGAGGAAGTGATGGGAGACGAACATGGTGGAGAATGAACTGAGGAAGAGGAGCCTGTCCTCAAGGATGAAGACTTTCCAGATGAAAGACAAGAGGGAGATGGACTTCTTCTGGAAGACACAGAGAAGGGAGGTGGGGATAAACAGTACAGAGCCGTGAGAGTTGGGTTTAAGGAGCTTGTAGGAGATGCAGGGGTGGGAGAGGATCCTTGGATGACCCTGAACAGTGATGAGCAGGGAGGTGATTCAACAGAGGAGGTGAGGGGAGGTTCAAGAGGAGAAGGGGAGCTGTGTGTGGGGCTGGGTCTGAAGACTAAGGGGACAGGGGTGGAAGTCCCAGAAATGAGGGTGCTGGTGGAGGATCCTGAAACTGGCTCATCCTGCTGCCTGCAAATGTAAACAAGCAGAAGGGGTAACTCAGCTGCCGTACTGCAACCATTAGGTATTTATATTTTTAATCCGACAATCTAGACTGGAGGTCTAGATTGTCTATATTCAACATCTATGAATATCACATCAAGAAGCTTTTGGCCGGTACCTCTAGACTCGCAGTACGCTGCCACCACACTCCACCCAGGACCCCAAAGCCCTGCCACCATGTTTCCCCCAGGACCCTCATACCCTGCCACCATGTTTCCCCCAGGACCCTCATACCCTGCCACCAAGCTCCACCCAGGACCCTGATACCCTGCCACTATGTTTCCCCCAGGACCCTCATACCCTGCCACCATGTTTCCCCCAGGACCCTCATACCCTGCCACCACACTCTTCCTCTGGAAATATACAGGAACATGGATTGAAACTGAGAAAAAAAACTTCAGAAAGTCTAGAAAACTGTTGATCCAGACCAGTTTAACAGATTTCAGTAAAGTCTGGACCACTGGAGGGAAATCAAAGTCAATTTTATTCAGCATTGAACCCTTAATTGTTTAAATAAGAAACTACTTTGATAAAAAGTTATTGGTAGGCAGCAGATGGATTCAATCTGTTGGACTTTCCTGTGGACTTTGTTTTCACCACCAGCAGGATTTGAAGGATGAAAGTTTAAAGCTGAGAAGTAGAAGGTAGTTCTGTCAGAGTTTTACAGGATCATCAGACAGGACTCTGAATGGTTCTGTTTTTTTACAACCAACTGCCTTCTCATTAAATAAACTCGTTTTAGACTGTAGCTTGGGTTTGGGCTCTTACTTTGGTTATGGTCGCATAAAACTTTGTGCTTTTGTTATGATTCATGTCCTGTCCATGCTGTGTTTAGCACTCATTCTGCTCACCTGCCATGCCTGATTGCTTATCTGTTCCACCTGGGCCTTGTCCTACTTAAACACCCCTCAGTCTCTGCCTCCTTGCCAGATTATCGACAGCCACGAGCCAGTAGAGATCCAGCGTTTTCCTTCCAAGCCTTCAGTGTTCTATGACCCCTTTCTGTCCACGGATTTACCCCTCCTGCCAAGCCCTTCACGGATCCCTTCTATTCTGGATTTCAGGACCCTGACCCAAGCTCTACCTCACGACCACGGATTGCCGCCTGCCCCTCTAAGCTAAGTTTGCTCTCTCTGACCTCCTGTGTATGACCTCTGCCTTATCATCGACTAGTCTCTGGGTGTTGCGTTTGGGATCTCCTCGAGGAGATCTTCATTGCTTCTACTGAAGCCTGTTCCAGTGTTTTCCTGCATCACCCTGTCCTCAGACCCTCTGTCCCTCTGCTCCACCCGTCCACGGCTCTACAGTGCTGTGTTTGATGTCCTCTCCCTGAGCAGAAACCAGTTTCTGAAAATAAACTTTTTCCCTTTTGTATACTCCTGTGTGTGGGTGATTTTCCGGGTCCCCTCTGAGTGTCCTTACAGCTTTTCAGTCTAAGTACTTTAATTTGTTCCAGATTTATGTGCTTGATCCCTTCTTGATGTTTTTTTGTTTCTCAGTGGCCCCTATTATTTCTTTTGTTTGCATTTTGAAACAAGCATAATTCTTTTTAGCCCATTTGTTGGGGAAAAAAACTATTTACTAAAAGTAACTCTCATTAAAAAAAAATCAAAGGTCATTTTTGGCTGTGGATGTATGAGGAATTAAAACTAAAGCAGATCAGCTGTGTTGTTTCCAAATCTTGTGCTGTGAGTAATGTAAGGCAAATTTCCTGCTGAAAACGAGCCAAGACAACAATCAATGCAGCATGAAGGAGAGAGAAGAGCCCTGAG
This sequence comes from Kryptolebias marmoratus, assembly GCF_001649575.2. Classification (NCBI taxonomy): domain Eukaryota; kingdom Metazoa; phylum Chordata; class Actinopteri; order Cyprinodontiformes; family Rivulidae; genus Kryptolebias; species Kryptolebias marmoratus. The sequence goes on along the minus strand of NW_023665774.1, from coordinate 47,364 downwards.
GCACATCCTTCACAGAAAGTGGTTACAATTAGCCGGGGATTATTTTGTCCTCAAACCAGTGAACAAAGGTTTCTTTGATTTCATAATTAGAGGAAGAACTTAAACCAAGAGATCAGATTGTTTCTGTAACAGTCACTGTCTGGTTTGGTTGGTTAGTGGGAACAAAGATTAGAGCTACAGTTTCAGTCAGAACCAGAAACTCAGATGATTCAGCATCTGGTTTAAACATTTGGAGAAGAACTGAGAGTTCAGACTGTCCCTGAACCAGAGGCAGCTTGAGGATTGAACTCAGTTCTTTATGAAAGCTGACACCATTTTGACCCAGAACTCAACCAATCTGAGGCAAAATGTCAAAACTGTTTCACCAACTTCTCTTTGAATAGGATGGGACTAAAAACTGTTCTGCAGAACATTTGACAGGTTCCAACACTGCACTCTTAATAACAAAGGCAGGCAGAAACCCAGAGTAAAAAGTAAGCCTCAGACAGGATCAGAACTTCTTGACCCGTGAGCAGCAGGATCTGAGGGTCCCACAGGTGCCTTCACTTCCTGTTCAGAAGAGAGGATTCTGAGCTCAGATATAATCTGATCGAGCAAGGTGTGATGGATTGTTTTTGGAAACGTTTCTCTGAAACTTCATAGAAGTAGCAAATTAAAGACTGATCAGGTTATTAGTTTAATCACATGAAAAAGGAAAATTTAGATTTGAGGGCAAAGATTGATTCTTTTTTAAATGTATCAAAGGTTTTTAAATCTTTTCCTGGCCCGTATTATAACAGATAAAAAAGTGCATATTAACTTGATCACGCCTTGTTTGTGGTCTGGCAGCCTTCTAATCAGAAGGGTTTGACTCGTACTCTCAGCCCCACCCTTCACTGTCCTCATTCGTTATTTTCTTCTCTCTTCTCACTCCTCTTCCTCTTTCTTCGGTGCAGCTACCAGTTAGGAAACTCAAACCTTCATCCATTAATCCTCTCCTCCTTAACTCTAAATGAACACTAAGCTCTGCTGGTGAAAAACGTATTCAAATCTAAAATAAAACAAGGTACAGTGTTCAGAAGAATGAATGATGGGACATAACTATAAAGGTAAGATGATGGAAGGGGAAGCTGACAAAGACGTGGGAATGAGTGAGTAAATATATGCGGGCAGCACTCTGTCATCTAAAGAATAATGACTTCAGGCCAAATCTTTTCTGGTTACAACAGAGATGAAATTTACTGCAGCTAGACTGCTCCAAACAATGACTAACACCAGCCATCCATCCAACATCCATCTGTCCATCATCTGTCCATTCAGTCTATAAACTATCCATCATCCATCTATCATATATTCATTTATCCATCCATCAATACATCATTCAACCATCCATCCATTTATCATGCTTAGCTATTCATTTATCCATCTGTCCATCTTTTTCCTGCTATCTAACGTTGGGTCTTGAGGGCAGCAAATCCAGGAGGGAAACCCAGACCTCCCTCCCTCCAGCGACACTAGTTGACCAATAAAACTTCAGTATTTATCTATGTGAATATATGATTGTTAGGGCCAAATATTTTACTAGACTAGATTATTTGAGTTTTTGTGGTTGCAGCAGAGCAGCTCCTGCTGGGGTACCTGGGTAATGCTTCAGTTATGTTGTCTTTGTGTTGTTTACTGTTTACCTGTTGTGACAGTCAGAAGATCTGCTGATGTTCCAGGGCACAGATGAAACCTGTTCACTCTGAGAGGTTGGCAGGCCTGTTGTTCTGTGGCTGCTGAACGTTGGGAGACAGTCTGCAGACGATGGAGACCGGGACTCCGTGGATTCTGAGATCTGACTGATGACTGCTGACCATGGACTGGTTGATACCCCCTCTCTTACTTTATCATCCAGATGGTTCTCTGGAGGGTTAGAGGTCATATACAGACTCAGTGAAGGTGGAAAAGAATACTCTTCCTGGTGTTTCTCTGCCCCTCTTGTGACCCTATTGTCTGCCAGTGTTTCCTTTAGGGTTGGTTCTCTGCTCAGTCCTGGGTAAGACCTCTCACTGATGCTGGACTCTGATGGAACTTGACTCAACAGCAGCTCTTCTGGAGCCTCCTCTGTCCAAAATGGGGATCCAGATTCAGCACACAGATTCTTGTCTCTGATGAAAGTTCCCTTTTTATCGTCAGGTCCCGAGTCGATTCGTTCTGACATACGTTTGTCTGGTTTATTCTGTGCAGCTGCTACATCCTGCTCAAAATCCTCATCTTCAACGTTATCTTTATCTCCAGAAACTCGGCACTGTGGTGGGCTGGGAGCTCTCTCTGAGGGAGCTTGTACCATGTTAAAAGTTGTTGAGTCTTCTCTAATAGAGTAAACACAGTGTTTTTTATCCTTCTCCAACCTGGAGACAAAGAACATGATCAGTCCAAAGAAGCATCACATGATGTTTAAGATAAACAGCTGTTTGTAAAGAAACCAAGCAGGAGACTAATTAAGAACAATAAAATTGAGGAATCTGCCCCGATTGTCCTTGAGACTAATTAGGAATTGTGAGAGTGAGAAATCTGTCCTGTTTATGGTTTCCATTAGACATTTGCAGACTTCCATGCCAATATTAAAATCTTTATCTATTCATCCCATCATCTATGTTCATGAACTCACCTGGCACTTTCCTGTTCCACTTCAGAGACAGAAGAAACATGAAGAACATCTTTGAACTCTGAGCTTTTACAGTGACCTTTTGCAGTCCAAAGTGCCAAAGTTGATGCTGAGGAGTTGTTTGTGGTAGAGCTAAACCAGCTGGGTCCCTGATCATCCACCTGTGTTCTGAGCTGATCGGAGGATTCTAATGAAGTAGAAGGTATTTCAGCTGAAACTTCACTCAGAGAGAATGGAGGTTCTTCTGGTGTGGTCTGAGGTTTTTCACCTGAAGTGCAGCCCATGCTGGATTCACTGGTCAAAGCAGAGATAAAGTCCCTGGGTCTGGAGAGCATGAACCCATTTGTTTGGGGATAGGTCGGGATCACATAACCAATTGGCTGAAGCTGACTGTGTGACGTCACTTTCTCTTGTAGATCTAGAACAAAAAAAATTACATAATCATAGTTATAATGTAATTCATGATTTTAGTGACATCAAACTTTGGTTCACAATAGACTTTCACCCTGAAACCATTAAATTCAGCCCACCATCAGTTCGGTTTTCTGCCTTCTTCATCATCCTCTCATGAATCCTTTGACACTCCTGGGTCATGGTTTGGACTTGGTTCTGACCATCAGCCTTGTCTGATTGCTGCCTGGTCTGTGTGCTGGCTTGGCTTGTCTCAGAACCTTGGCTTGTCTCAGAACCAGTGCCACATTTGGTTTCTGCTTGATCCCTTTCCACGTGGTGCTGTGTAGAACTTCTGTCTTGATTCTGAGTGGAACGTTCAGTCAACCTTGCAGATGTCCATGATTGAGTCCGTACAGTGCTGGCCCGTTTCTGATGCAGCGGCACCTTCATGGTGCTGGCTTTGGCACTGTACATCTGAGCCAATGTTTGGACCTTGCTTAGAATACGCTCTGAGTTCTCCATCAGAACAGGGTCCACCACCGGGTTGGACTCAAACAACCCAATACCAGTGACATCTGAGGCCATTCCTTCAAACAATGCTCGGTTAGCAGTCACAATCCTGGAGTGGCGGGACCATCGACCTACTTTTGTCTCACTGGGAAAACCCTCCAGGTTCTCCTTGGTTCCTGCCTGGTCTCTGGTTTTGGCGGACTGGGCTCTGCTCTCTTTGTTTTCTTGTTGTGTTGGCAGACATGCAGAGGGTTCTGCTAGGTTGGGTGTATGCTCATTAATAACACACTGATCTATATCACCAGTTTTTCCTTCTTCTGTGGAGCTGGAATTATCAGAAGGAGATGAACCTTTTTTCAGTGAACTCCCATCTTTGGGTTCACTAACTACAACAACTATCATCTCTTGTGTTTCTTGGTCTCTTTCTCCTTCTTTCCTGGAGATGTTCTCGTTTTTTTCCAGGAGCTCAGACTCCTCTTGAGTGAGTCTGTTTGGACTTGATTCTGGATTCAGACCTGTTTGGGTTGGAGACTGCTGCTCTCTGATCCCATTAGAGACTGTGAGCTCCTCTGAATCAGAATGAAGAAAGCTGATTGGTTTATCTGCCTCTGGAATGGAAGTGGAACCGGTGGAGGAACTGGACTTTGTCTCCTGGTCTGGTTCTTCACAGTCAGGTTTGCACTGTGTGCTCTCTGGCTTCCCCTTGTGTCCACACAAACTAAAGCGTGATACTGACTCTTTCACCAGGCCAGTGGGGATTTCTGAGAAACTATTTCTTCTCCTTGAGAATACTTCATCCCCCAGCTCTTCTTCTTCCTCTGCCTCCTCTTCCTCAGCCTCTGCAGCAGCCTCATAGTAGCTCCGGATCTTTTCGATGATCTTCTTGTCTCTCTTTGTGAGGTGGGATCCACTTTTATGTGGCTGGCATGTCTGAATGATGTGGCGGTTAAGATCTTTGGACTCAGTGTCTTCGGTTGAGTCATTGCTGATCTCGGTTATTTCTTCTGCTGAGACAGAGAGACGAAGATTTGAAGATGAAGATGGATTAAGGACACTTTTTCTGTCAGCTTCCTCTTCTTTAGCCACTTCCTCATGTGTCTGTTCTATCGGACCTGTTGCATCTGGGATTTCTTGAACTTCATTTGTAGCGCTCTGTCTTTCACTGATCTGGTTTTGGGTGCTGATGTTCTCGGTTTCTGCTCCTTCATGTTCCTGTTGAGGTGGCAGTCTTTGTTCTGGACTGGAAGAGATCAGGGGCAGTGGGCAGGTGAAGGTCGTCGTGTTTGACAAAGACTCTGCCTCACTGCTGCGATCCTGGATCTGCTCCTGTAAAACAGTGAGAAAAAAAAAACATCAAAATGATTAAAATACAATAAATTCCTCCAGTGTGTCAGTTTTCTATAAAACTCTGAGGACAGATTGTTTTTTTTGTTACCACGTTTATGAATCCTTCTTTGTTTCTGCTCTGGTTGATGAACTCCAGAATCTCCTCTGTGATGGATAAAGTGGGAGGAGGGCTGAGACGGGTCAGCTCCTCTTGTTCCTCTTCCTGCTGATTTAAACAGAAACAGCTTAAATAAAAAATAACAAGAAATAGTCAGTTTATAGAAATCTTACAACTCTATTATACACTGCTCAAAAAATTAAAGGGAACACTCAAATAACACATCTTAGATCTGAATAAATTTATTAACCAATGAAGGCCTGGATTTGGAGTCACGCACAAAATTGAAGTGGAAAAACACACTACAGACTGATCCAACTTTGATGTAATGTCCTTAAAACCCGTCAAAATGAAGCTCAGTATTGTGTGGCCTCCACGTGCCTGTATGACCTCCCTACAACGCCTGGGCATGCTCCTGATGAGGTGGCAGATGGTCTCCTGAGGGATCCCCTCCCAGACCTGGACTCAAGCATCCACCAACTCCTGGACAGTCTGTGGTGCAACGTGACGTTGGTGGATGGAGCGAGACATGATGTCCCAGATGTGCTCAATTGGATTCAGGTCTGGGGAACGAGCGGGCCAGTCCATAGCTTCAATGCCTTCATCTGGCAGGAACTGCTGACACACTCCAGCCACATGAGGTCTAGCATTGTCCTGCATGAGGAGGACCCCAAGGCCAACCGCACCAGCATATGGTCTCACAAGGGGTCTGAGGATCTCATCTCGGTATCTAATGGCAGTCATGCTACCTCTGGCGAGCACATGAAGGGCTGTGCCCACATGACCGGTGTGCCCACTGCCACACCGGTCATGCTGAAGGATGTTGCAGGCAGCAGATCACTCTCCATGGCGTCTCCAGACTCTGTCACGTCTGTCACATGTGCTCAGTGTGAACCTGCTTTCATCTGTGAAGAGCACAGAGCACCAGTGGCGAATTTGCCAATCCTGGTGTTCTCTGGCAAATGCCAAATGTCCTGCACGGTGTTGGGCTGTGATCACTCCCCCCATCTGTGGCCGTCGGGCCCTCATACCATCCTCATGGAGTCGGTTTTTAACCGTTTGTGCAGACACATGTACATTTGTGGCCTGCTGGAGGTCATTTTGCAGGGCTCTGACAGTGCTCCTCCTGTTCCTCCTTGCACAAAGGCGGAGGTAGCGGTCCTGCTGCTGGGTTGTTGCCCTCCTACGACCTCCTCCATGTCTCCTGGTGTACTGGCCTGTCTCCTGGTAGCGCCTCCAGCCTCTGGACACTACGCTGACAGACACAGCAAACCTTCTTGCCACAGCTTCCATTGATGTGCCATCCTGGATGAGCTGCACTACCTGAGCCACTTGTGTGGGTTGTAGAGTCCGTCTCATGCTACCACGAGTGTGAAAGCACCACCAACATTCAAAAGTGACCAAAACATCAGCCAGAAAGCATCGGTACTGAGAAGTGGTCTGTGGTCCCCACCTGCAGAACCACTCCTTTATTGAGTGTGTCTTGCTAATGTCAATAATTTCCACCTGTTGTCCATTCCATTTGTACAACAGCATGTGAAATTGATTGCCAATCAGTGTTGCTTTCTAAGTAGACAGTTTGCTTTCACAGAAGTGTGATTTACTTGGAGTTATATTGTGTTGTTTAAGTGTTCCCTTTATTTTTTTTAGCAGTGTAGATTTTTGTTATAAAAATGGACTTAGGGGCCTCACTTGGGGTCAAAGTATGTGACGATAATGTCTCACAGTGGAATCTGCTGTCCTATTGTTGTAATGGAGATAACTAGGAAAGCTAATTATTCACATTCCTCTCAGAAAGATTCAGACTGTCAAACTGTCAATCTCAGTACCTCCCCCTGCTAATTGGTTCTCAGTACCTGTAGCTCCTGATTGGCTGTCAGCTGCAGCGTCGTCCTCGGTTCATCTTGTTGAACTTCTACCTCAATGACAGAGGAGGTGAGGGTGCTGCTGCTGCCTGCAGAACCCAAACTGTCAGCTGGGCAGAGCTCGCCTTCGCTGCCCGCCTGCTGCAAAACAACATGGACATTTCAATGTTGGGTTGTTACAAAAAACTACTTCAGCCCTATTTAACCCCACTGATAATAACAAAAATGTTTACATTTTTATTGAAAAGTTTCTGTAGAAATGTTGAAGGAACCAAAGCAGCTCCTGCTTGAAACTCTAACATTCATCAACTTTCTTCCCCTAAAGCTCAAAAAGAACCTGGGACATATTTTGTAATAATCTAAGCTGTGACAAAGCCAGAATCTTATTTTGAAGAGCTTTGTTTTAAAACTCCGGGGGCCTCATGTATGAAAAAGTGCACAGCTTTCATACTAAAAGTTGGCATACTGACAAAATTTGAAAAATGTGTGTCCACAAAAATATTCATGAAACCTGCATGTTTCTGCACACCTTTCCCCCATAAATACCAACTGATCGCACATGAGACCCCTCCCCTGACACGCCTCCATTTAAATGGGCAGCGCGACGGTTTAGTGGTCAACACTGTTGTTTTACAGCAAGAAGGGTTGGATCTGGGGTCTTTCTGTGTGGAGTTTGCATGTTCTCCTCATGTTTGTGTGGGTTTTCTATGGGTACTCGGGTTTCCTCCCACAGTCTAAAAACATGAATGTTCGTCTGCCTTCAAGAAAAAGACATCTGTGATCTTGTGGACTTGCCTGGTTAAATAAATGTTAATAAATAAATAAAATGTGCAAACAGATGAAAACACGCTTCCTCCCAACTGTTTCATTGGTGATGTCCCCCAGCAGCACCAAAGCAGCCATTGTTCTACAGTTATGCACTACTTCATGCAGTTATCTATGGCCAAGTGTCACTGTGTACACCTTGTTGACCTCAGGAATCATCACACATGACTTGTTCTGAATTAATCTGCTGATCCAACATCATTTTCTTCTCAGTGAGAATGGAAGAGCCCCTTAGATAATTCATACGCTCTTTATGCTCCTCAGCTGTTTAAACACCTCAAAAGTGAGTGGTGAACAACTGCTGAACAGTAATAATAAAAGTGGTGCTTTAATGCTTGTGTACTGACCCTGAGTTTTAATGATTACAATATTGGCAGTTACAAATATTTAGAAAATATTTTACAGAGTTAGAAACAAACCCAGAGGTCTTGTTTTTCAAGTTGCAGTTAGTATGTGACTGATGTACAGACTCTTTATTAAAAAAAGACTTGGATGAATGAGGTAATAATAATGCTGTCGAAACACAAGTAGGTAAATTACAGGACTTTCTGTCACAAGTGATTGACAGAAGTGAAACAGCTTACCTTCAAAGCTTTCAGGTGACGGGAACCAGTGGATGGACAACAGAGAGGCAGGAAAACAGAGAGGTTAGCATCATCATGTGGCTGTTTGACACAAAGCTGACAGCTTGCAACACTGAAAACATCAAAATAAACTTTTGGTAAATAAAAAAAGTCTGAGAGGAAAAACAGGAAGAGTCAGAGGAAGTCAGCTCTGCAGGTCTGAGCTCAAATCAAAATCTGCTGACAGTAGCAAAGACAATTCAGAGTCCACCTGCAGAGTTCAGAACCCAAACCATGGCCACCATCCTGAGGAACAAACCACACCATGACACCTCAAACTAAGGTACTACCCTCATACAGGAGTACACTGCCTGGCCAAAAAATGTTGCCACCTGGATTTAACCAAGCAAACAGGTACGAGCCTCCTATTGGATAATTACTACATGGGTGATTAGGTTTCAGCTGGCAACAAGTTATTTAACCCCAACTGGTTTAATGAGCTGATTCTCATTTCTTAAACAACCATGTTGAAAGACACATCCTGTGGTTGTGGAAAAGATGTGCGTCTGTTTGTGAAGGGTCAAATCATTGGCATCAAGCAGAGAAAACAACTAAGGAGACTGCAGAAACTACTAAAACTGGGTTAAGAACTGTTCAACACATTATTAAAAACTGGAAGGATAGTGGGGACCCATTGTCTTTGAGTAAGAAATGTGGCCAGAAAAGAATCCTAAATGATCGTGATCGGTGATCACTTAAACGTTTGGTGAAATCAAATCAAAGACAAACAACAATAGAACTCTGGGCTACGTTTAATAGTGAAAGTAGGAGCATTTCCACACAATGTGAAGGGAACTGAAGGGATTGGGACTGAACAGCTGTGTAGCCTTAAGAAAACCACTAATCAGTGAGGCTAACTGGAAAAAGGCTTCAGTTTGTTAGGAAGCATAAAGATTGGACTCTGGAGCAATGGAAGAAGGTCATGTGGTCTGATGAGTCCAGATTGACCCTATTCCAGAGTGATGGGAGCATCAGGGTAAGAAGAGAGGCAGGTGAAGTGTTGCCTACTGTCCAAGCCTGTGGGGGCAGTGCTATGATCTGGGGTTGCTGCTGTTGGTCAGGTCCAGGTTCAGCAACAGGATGAGCTCAAAGAATGAGGTCAAAGGTCAGCTGACCACCTGTATATACTGAAGGACCAGGTTATTCCATCAATGGATGTTTTCTTCCCTGATGGCACGGGCATATTCCAAGATGACAATGCCAGGATTCATGGGGCTTGAATGGTGAAAGAGTGGTTCAGGGAGTGAGAGACATCATTTTCACACATGGATTGGCCACCACAGAGTCCAGACCTTAACCCCATTGAGAATCTTTGGGATGTCCTGGAAAAAGTCAGACTCTACCATCATCAATTAAAGATCTTGGTGAAAAATGAATGCAACACTGGATGGAAATAAATCTTGTGACATTGCAGAAGCTTATCAAAACAATGCCACAGTGAATGTGTGCTGCAATCAAAGTTAAAGGCGGTCCAACAAAATATTAGAGTGTGTAACCTTTTTTTTTGTGACGACTACTTTTTAACCAGGCAGTGTACAATCTGAACCGTGACCCTCATACCGAGGCAGAAACCAAACCATGACCCACATTCTGTGGTACATAGCAAATCACAATCGTCATACCGAACCATGATCCTCATACTGACGTTGAACTACACTGTGACTCTCACACCGAGATGTGTACCAAACCATGACCCACATTCTGTGGTACAAACTGCAGCATGACCCTCAAACTGAGGTATATACTGTGACTTGTACAATTAGTTCAGTAATTACTCGTAAACAAACCCAAGGAAGTTTGATCCCCTAGTTGGAAAAAGCTCAAACAAAATACACTGAAATACATTAAAGAAAACATTTAACTCTGCAGATATGTCATAAACTCTGTTAATTTTTAGAGGAGGGTAAATTTTCTTGGCTTTACTCACCGGGGGGATGAAACGCTGCCTCGATGTCTTTAGCAGGAGCTGCAACAGAAACACAGGTGAAACATTTCATCAACTGCAGAAAATCAAACAGACAAAAAAGTTCATTTTCAGCTGAAAAGATTCCAACATTAACCCCCATAAAGACAGTGGATCGGGAACTGATTGGTTTCTGGATGATTCCAGAATCTGCAGGCTGTTTTTTACCTCTCAGCTCGTAACAAAAACTTCACCTCATCTTAAACCATCTGACCTTCAGTTAAACAGAACAGATATCTGAGGGCTGGGTTTCATGGGCCCTGAGCGCTGACTGAAGGAGTACCCAACTGGAAGGCGGACGTGTTTCTTTTCTCTCTGTCTCCTGAACTGTCCCCCC